>NW_006262339.1:5099390-5156454 GCF_000493195.1 Citrus x clementina | reverse complement strand
CTGGTTTTACTTTAAATTTAGTGATTCTATGCGTAATTTACAATATTTATGTTTATCATGGTATTGATGCTATAATCTTCATTACGGAATTATAGAATTTTCCCTTTCGATCCATAGTTTTTATTTTATTTTATTCTTTAACTTATATCTTGCTTTGTGTTTTGTTTCATCTTCTCATTAATTGTTTCACTTCCATACTATTGACAATATTTTCATGCGTTAGTAATAGAATTCTAGTAAAATCAGCTAACTTGAAGCTGAAGAACTTATTGAAACACATATGCAATGATCGATCTTCAAGTGTACTAATGGGAAAAAACTTTTTCAACAAAAATCATTGATTTTTATTCAAGCCAATATTAATTGATCCACAGTTCCACAAACAACTAAAATTATAGATCAGTAACGGCTGCTTAAGCTTACAAAATATTTGTGCTTTACTAGTTACATCCAATCCTATTCCAAGGGTAAAAAAATAGTGTAAGAATAAGTGTAATTTTAATGAGCCACTGATCCTTTCCCTGCATATATATATATATATATATGCATACATCCATGCATACATATAGACATATATATGTGTGTGTGTATACATATATGTATATATGTATGTATGTAGTAGTTTTTTTGTCTGAAATGTATTGGAAAGTTCAGGAAAGTTTTAAAACCATTAGGCTTAATAACATTATGAAATTAAACTTTAAAACTGCACGATTTTAATTATTTCTCAGATTTTCCCACACTTTAAGACCCTGAATTGGAAAATTTTCCAATCTACATATATATTACGACACGTAATACTAGAATGACTTAAAACTTTTATTGTCCGCAAATCAAGGGAATATATATGTCGGGTCAAAGACTATATTGTGTATATTAATTTACAAATTACTGTAGCCATTGATAACGACAAGTCGCAAGCAACAAATATGGTAGTTTGTACAGCCATAGCAAAAGGATTTCCAACATCTCGTCTAAGCCATAATTGATGTAAAATATAGCAGCATGTGTCATGGTGGATTCATCACAACGGCTATATGATTATTATAATTATTGTAAATATTGTCTTTCCTTTTACAGCATCTTAAACGTCTTTATATTTGTAAACTTCAAGCAATTGAATTAAGAGACAAAAACAATTACTATTTTCACCATATTCAAGCATCTCAACTAATTTTATGGTATCAGAGCCTCATGGCTTCAAGTTCAAATTCAGAACCATCCCTATCCCTTCAATCTTTCCATCAGTGTTCGAGTTTGGTTCCAATCAAACTCAACACCAAAAATTATCTTCTTTGGAGTTCTCATGTTCAACCACTTATATTTGCCCTTGGGCTAAATCACTATATAGTTGATGTTAAGACTCCACCGAAGATGATAGAGCAAGAGGGGAAGGAGATAAATAATCTAGATTTTCTCATGTGGAAAAATAATGATGGACTTCTCACAACTTGGCTTAGAAGTATGATGAATGAAGACGTGTTGAGCATGGTTATCGGCTTGCAGACGGCTCAAGAAATCTGGCTCACTGTTGAAGAGATCATGCTACCTGCAACTAAGGAGTAAGAAACATGGCTAAAAGATAGCCTTTATTCTCTAAAGAAAGGATCTTCCAAGCTTGATGAATTTCTTAAGAAATTCAAGGGCGTCAGCAACAAGTTGGCAGCCATTGGAAAACCAATGAACGATGATGACAAAATTTTTCAAATTGCAAGAGCCTTAGGTCCCAAATATGCTGACTTCAAAACTACAATGCTCAATAAACCTCCATATCCCAGCCTTAAACAACTCATCAATGCTCTCCAAAACCATGAACATATTGTGATCGTAGAAAAAGATGAAGAAGCTAGACTTGGCACAAATCAAAACCAAGCCTTCTTTGGTCAACGTGGAAGAGGCAGAAATCAAAGCGGTGGAAGACCTCCATACCAGGGCAGAGGATCTCAACACAACTCCGGTGGTAGAAATTACCCCAACAACTACAACAATTACAATGGCAACCTCCTTTTAAATATCGTAGGTAATATGTGAAACGACCCGCCCCGAAACCCCCCAGGCGAGTCTATCTAGTTACATCAAAACAGACTTAAAAATAATATTATACGTAAAGAATCTGCTGAAAATTCGACAGAGTCTCCTTTATATATATAACACTCCCAAAGTACAAATATGAATATACAACAAACTCCAGTGCTCAACATACTCAACCAAAAATACTGAGTTATATAATATACAACCCCAAAAGAACAAGATGACCAAGATGTCCCAACAAAAACATTTATATACTCTAGCACCATCACGTGGCCAAGACTCAAAATATATACAGTCGCTGGGTCGGTCTGGTGTACCTGCAACCTCCTGGTGAGGGGGGGAAAATATAATAAAAACGGGGTGAGTTTAAAACTCAGTGAGATCAGTGAGTGGATAGTAGGTTTGAAAATTAATCTTTACTTTAAAAGAAATAAGCATATCCAAACACGGTTTCATTAAACCATAAGTGAGAAATCAGAAATAAATCATTAAATATTTAAATCAGATTACCAACCATAGAAATCATATCACCAAATCATATCGATTTCACAAATCTGAAAATCATATCTCATCATATCTCTGCATGCATAATCTAGTCCCCAAAGGACAAAAGCGCCCAAGCACACGGCCCAAAGCCTCTATGTGTACTCAGACGGGCCCCAAAGGCCTCCTTACAATCAGAGCGCGCACCTCCCTTATTACCCCTCAGTTTGGCGGGCCTCCCTTATTACCCCTCATCTATATCACTGTACTCATATTCACATACCTCTTTACCACATTTTAAATCATACCACATTTGAATCCACTTTTCTTAACTTTCAAATAATATCACACTTTATTCAAAATCGATACGCAAAATTATTAACCAAACATTTTCATATAATATCAACAAGTGAATAAAATCCATTTCGAGAAATCATTAAATCAGCACATTTAAAAATACTTATTCCGCAACCATGCTTTACTATCATAATTAACTCTAAAAATAAGTTTCGTATATTCCACTCACAGTGACGGTGTTCACAGTCGGTTATCGTCTACGTCCGCGGACCGGTTCTCGCTCGCGGATCCTCCTAAATCAAGGAAACGACATAATTATTCTCCGTAAATCGGAATTCCGACTAAATATATGCAATAACTCGAAACGAACATTTATCCATAATTAACAACTCCCGTGACGATAAAATTACTAAAATGCCCTTGAGTCCGTAAATCATTAACATGCTCCGAAATCATAAATCACCGAATTATCCTCGAAATCGTAATTACACCCAATTCACAATTCTATGCATTACTAAAATATCCACATGCTCAGAAATGACAAAATTGCCCTCATAGTGTGAAATTACCAAAATGCCCTTGTCGGTCAACGGTCACTGGAATTTGGTCAACGCTGGCCAGGAAGCTCAAATCTTAAAGTGCCAATCACGCTGAGTTCAATGGTACCGGCGGTGAGCTCCAACGCGCGGCAACGACGCCGGAATCTAGCTCGACAGCCGTGAGTTCCAACAATCGACCGGCAGCAAAACGACGACTCTCGGTGCCTATGAATGGTCGGAAATGGAAGAGGGAGTCATGAGGAACAAAATCCAACCGGTGGTGTCACTCAAAACCGGCGAAAATCTCGGCGGAGTAAAGTGAAGCAGTCGCGGGTTTCAAGCTTCGATCGCCGGCGTTCCGGTTCGTTTTCGGCAGTGAGGATGGCAGGGGAACGACGGTCGGCTTCTAAGCTTCAGATCGGTACCAAGCTCGGCCAAAACGGTGGTCGGAAACGTGAAATCCGTCCGGGTTAAAGTCGCGGGTCGGGTCGGATCCGGCGGGTCAAGATCGGGTAAGTTGGCAGCTTCTCTCTCTCTGTTTTACACGTGCATGTGTTTCCTCTGTTTCCAACATATTCCTTTGCTTATAAACTCTTTCACCGCCTCATGCCATTTTACATTCACAGGTATTACAATCCTCCCCCCTTATAAAAATTTCGTCCTCGAAATTTACGTACCTGATAAGAAAAGATAGGGATATTGAGCTCGCACTAAGTCCTCGCGCTCCCAGGTAGCCTCTTCCTTTGTATGATTCTTCCATCGCACTTTTACTAGAGGGATGGTCTTAGAACGTAGAACTTGGTGTTTCTCTTCCAGTATCTCCACCGGTTCCTCTTCGTAAGTCAAATCTTCCTTCAACTGAATTGGTTGCTTCGACAACACATGACTCGGATCATATATGTACTTCCGGAGCATCGAAACATGAAACACATCGTGGATTCTGGATAACTCGGGTGGTAGAGCTAATCGGTATGCCAACGGACCAATACGCTCCACGATCTCATACGGCCCAATATAACGTGGACTTAACTTCCCACGTTTCCCAAATCGAAGCACCCCTTTCCAAGGAGATATCCGTATGAAAACTCTATCACCAACTTCGAATTCAAGTTCCCGCCTACGTTTGTCTGCATAACTTTTCTGTCTATCTTGAGCCACCTTTAATCTATCCCGAATCAATTGTATCTTCTCGTTCGTATCCTGGACTAGTTCTGGACCGAATAACCTCCGCTCACCAACCTCATCCCAACATACTGGAGTCCTGCATTTTCTACCATACAAAGCCTCATATGGTGCCATCTCAATACTAGCTTGATAACTGTTGTTGTAAGCAAACTCCATCAGAGGTAAATAATTGTCCCAATTTCCTTTAAATTCCATAACAAGCTCGCAACATATCCTCTAGAGTTTGAATAGTTCGCTCTGACTGTCCATCAGTCTGTGGATGAAAAGCTGTACTGAAGTTCAACTTGGTGCCTAAAGCATTTTGCAAGCTAGTCCAGAATTTAGAAGTAAACCGGGAATCTCTATCTGAGACTATGGACACAGGTACTCCGTGAAGTCGAACTATTTCAGCCACATAAATACTTCCCAACTTGTCCATCGAATAAGTGATCTTGAAATGTAAGAAATGAGCAGATTTTGTAAGTCGATCTACAACCACCCAAACACCATCATGTCCTTTCTGAGTATGTGGAAGTCCCGCCACAAAATCCATAGTGATGTGCTCCCACTTCCACTCTGGAATAGGAAGCGGCTGAGAGCACCCTGCAGGCCTCTGGTGTTCAGCTTTAATCTGTTGACAGACCAAACATCGAGAAACAAATTCTGCTATCTCTCTCTTCATGCCCTGCCACCAATAATGATCTCTCAAGGTACGGTACATCTTCGTACTACCAGGATGCATCGCATAGGCTGAACAGTGAGCTTCTTCCATAATCTCTTTTTTCAAATCTTTAATATCAGGTACACAGAGTCTATTACCCATGAATACAACTCCATCCTCTCTCACCATAAAATCGGTTCGTAAACCTTTCTGCACATCCTCTTTTAACTTCATTAACTGTGGGTCCTGAGCTTGCATATGGTGAACTTTGTCAATCAAAGTCGGCCTAACGCGGAAGTTAGCTATCAAAGCTCCACGATTGTCAGTATTCAACTCGACTTCCAAAGATCTCAACTCGATCAACAGAGGTACATATTTCACTCGCAAGTGAGCGATAGAGCTGGAAGACTTTCTACTTAGTGCATCAGCCATCACATTTGCTTTGCCTGGATGATAATCGATAGTGCAATCGTAGTCCTTAATCAGTTCGATCCATCTCCTCTGTCTCAAATTCAACTCCTTCTGAGTAAACAAATACTTCAAGCTCTTATGATCGGTAAAAATCTGACATGTTGCTCCATATAAGTAATGCCGCCATATCTTGAGTGCAAACACCACTGCTGCTAGTTCTAAATCATGTGTTGGATAGTTTTGTTCATGCTTCTTAAGTTGTCTAGAGGCATAAGCCACCACTTTCCCATGCTGCATCAATACACAACCCAATCCCTGCCTAGAGGCATCACTGTAAACCATAAATCCTTCATTACCAGATGGAAGTGTAAGAACTGGTGCTGAGGTCAAACATGTCTTAAGTTCTTGAAAACTTTTTTCACAGTCATCATCCCACTGGAACTTAGCATTCTTTCTGGTTAATCGTGTCATAGGAATAGCAATCTTGGAGAATCCTTCCACAAATCTACGATAATAACCAGCTAACCCAAGAAAACTCCGAACCTCTGTGACATTTGTAGGCCGTTCCCATTTCACAACTGCTTCAATCTTTTGAGGATCAACATAAATACCTTCAGCTGATATCACATGGCCCAAAAATACGACTCTGTCCAACCAAAACTCACATTTGCTGAACTTGGCATACAACTGCTTCTGTCTCAAAGTCTGTAAAACAGTCCACAAATGCTCTGCATGCTCCTTCTCGTTTCGGGAATACACCAAAATATCATCAATGAATACAATCACAAACCGATCTAGGTATAGGCTAAATACCCTATTCATCAGGTCCATAAAAGCAGCTGGGGCATTTGTCAATCCAAATGGCATCACTAAGAAGTCATAGTGCCCATAACGGGTTCTGAATGCTGTTGTAGGAACGTCAACATCTTTAATTCTAAGCTGATGGTAACCCGAGCGCAAATCAATCTTAGAAAATACTTTTGCCCTTTGGAGTTGATCAA
This sequence comes from Citrus x clementina, assembly GCF_000493195.1. Lineage (NCBI taxonomy): Eukaryota > Viridiplantae > Streptophyta > Magnoliopsida > Sapindales > Rutaceae > Citrus > Citrus x clementina. Next base: position 5,149,867 of record NW_006262339.1, on the reverse strand, counting down.
ACAAGTCATCAATACGCGGAAGTGGATACTTATTGCGTACCGTAACTTTATTCAACTGCCTATAGTCGATGCAGAGTCTAAAAGTCCCATCCTTTTTCTTAACAAATAAGACTGGAGCTCCCCACGGGGACACACTAGGTCTAATAAACCCTTTCTCTACCAACTCTTGCAATTGAACCTTCAGTTCCTTCAATTCTGCTGGAGCCATTCGGTACGGTGCCATAGATATTGGAGATGTTCCAGGGACTAAGTCAATAGAAAACTCAACTTCTCTGTTAGGTGGCATTCCAGGAAGTTCATTTGGAAAAACATCTGGAAATTCTTTAACTACTGTAATATCCTCCAATCTCAATTCTCGAGCTTCTGTATCTATCACATGAGCTAAATAAGCTGAGCATCCTTTTCTTAACAACCGTCTTGCACTAATAGCAGATATAACACATGAGGGTAGAACTCTGCGCTCCCCACAAAATTTCACCTCAGCTTTCCCTGGCTTTTTAAACACAACATCCTTTTTGAAACAATCCACCGTAGCATAATGAGATTCAAGCCAATCCATACCCAAAATAGCATCAAAGTCATAAATCTCTAAGGAAATCAAATTCGCCTCAAATTCATGTTCACCCATTCCAATCATACAATCTCGATACACACTCTGAGCAAGTACTGACTCTCCGGTAGGTGTACGAACAACTAATTCGCAATCTAGCAGTTCGGGCTCTCGCCCTATATGCATAGCAAAAGCACGAGAAACAAAAGAGTGTGTAGATCCAGGATCAATAAGAATATGAGCCTCGCGGCCAAGGATAGATAATATACCCATAATAACTTCTGGTGCAGCACGTGCCTCCTGCTGCGTCAAAGCAAAAACTCGAGCCTGAGTATGAGGTCGACCAGACTGACCTCTCTGACCTGAAGCAGTCGTCTGACCCCTAAAGGTAGATGTAGAACCTCCTGTCTGCACTCCTCTCTGACCCTGAATCTGGCTAGAGTAAGGCCGGTACCGTGAGGCTGTCCCTCCTGTAGAGCTATCACCCTGAGATAAAGTAGGGCAAAATCTCCTGATGTGTCCAGGCTGACCACATAAATAACAAACTCTGTCTCCAACACGACATTGGCCCTGATGATTCCTGCCACACGAAGGGCAAGAAGTTAGCTGGAAACTCCTAGAACGATCATCACGATATCCCCCGCTACTACGGTCGTACTGTCCCTGAGTCCTGGTATTACTCCCTACCAATGGTTGTACAGAACTATGACTAACAGCTTGTCTCGAGTCCCCTCTGAAGCCTGTACCCTGACTCCTTTGCATACTATCAGAATAACTCGTAGGAATACCCCCTCTCTTGGGCGGCCTACTACTAGAGTCACCCTCTGCCCAGCTCTGGCTACGCTTTTGCTTCAGTGCATGAATTCTACGTCCCTCTGCAATACTGTGCTCTACTCTCCTGGCTGCCTCAACTACCTCCCCAAACTCAGTATATCGTGATGCAGTCACGGTGGTACGAATCTCAAATCGGAGGCCATCCTCGAACCGTCTGCATCTCTCTCTCTCATCACCGACTACAGATGTAGCAAATCTAGAGAGATCTAAAAATTTCTTCTCATACTCCTCAACTGTCAGGGATCCCTGAACCAACCGAAAGAATTCACTCCGTTTAATATCCTGATATACAACAGGAAAATAATGATCGTAGAATTCCTTGCGGAAAATAACCCAAGTAATCGCAGCATGTCCCTGATATCGTCTCTCCACTGTCTGCCACCAATGGTAAGCTCTATCCTCGAGCAGGAAAGTGGCGAAGGATAATCTATCATCTTCTGGACACTTCATCACATCAAAAATACGCTCTAACTTAACAAACCATGACTCAGCCTCAGGTGGTTCTCCGAAACCATTAAAACTCTTCGTCCCTAAACTCCTCACTCGCTCAATAGTATTTGCATTACCGACATGTGCTTGAGTCTGATTTTGCACAACTGTAGTCATGATTTGAGCCAGCCTATCAAATGACTGCTCAATATTCGGGGCATCCCCCGGTGTCTGTTGTGCAATTCCATGCGTAGAGGATTCAACTATCCCCTCATTCGCGGGTTCACGTTCCCCCGCAGGTACACTACCAGAAGTCAACCCAGCTATTGGCCCAGTACGACCACGGCCACGGCCACGTCTACTACTACGACGAAGCATGATGGTGCCTACAAGAGATAAACTCTGACTTTAATAAAGATAAAACTTATTATGATTAAGACAGTAAAGTCTACAGAATCTAAAACCATGCTCTGATACCAACTGAAACGACCCGCCCCGAAACCCCCCAGGCGAGTCTATCTAGTTACATCAAAACAGACTTAAAAATAATATTATACGTAAAGAATCTGCTGAAAATTCGACAGAGTCTCCTTTATATATATAACACTCCCAAAGTACAAATATGAATATACAACAAACTCCAGTGCTCAACATACTCAACCAAAAATACTGAGTTATATAATATACAACCCCAAAAGAACAAGATGACCAAGATGTCCCAACAAAAACATTTATATACTCTAGCACCATCACGTGGCCAAGACTCAAAATATATACAGTCGCTGGGTCGGTCTGGTGTACCTGCAACCTCCTGGTGAGGGGGGAAAATATAATAAAAACGGGGTGAGTTTAAAACTCAGTGAGATCAGTGAGTGGATAGTAGGTTTGAAAATTAATCTTTACTTTAAAAGAAATAAGCATATCCAAACACGGTTTCATTAAACCATAAGTGAGAAATCAGAAATAAATCATTAAATATTTAAATTAGATTACCAACCATAGAAATCATATCACCAAATCATATCGATTTCACAAATCTGAAAATCATATCTCATCATATCTCTGCATGCATAATCTAGTCCCCAAAGGACAAAAGCGCCCAAGCACACGGCCCAAAGCCTCTGTGTGTACTCAGACGGGCCCCAAAGGCCTCCTTACAATCAGAGCGCGCACCTCCCTTATTACCCCTCAGTTTGGCGGGCCTCCCTTATTACCCCTCATCTATATCACTGTACTCATATTCACATACCTCTTTACCACATTTTAAATCATACCACATTTGAATCCACTTTTCTTAACTTTCAAATAATATCACACTTTATTCAAAATCGATACGCAAAATTATTAACCAAACATTTTCATATAATATCAACAAGTGAATAAAATCCATTTCGAGAAATCATTAAATCAGCACATTTAAAAATACTTATTCCGCAACCATGCTTTACTATCATAATTAACTCTAAAAATAAGTTTCGTATATTCCACTCACAGTGACGGTGTTCACAGTCGGTTATCGTCTACGTCCGCGGACCGGTTCTCGCTCGCGGATCCTCCTAAATCAAGGAAACGACATAATTATTCTCCGTAAATCGGAATTCCGACTAAATATATGCAATAACTCGAAACGAACATTTATCCATAATTAACAACTCCCGTGACGATAAAATTACTAAAATGCCCTTGAGTCCGTAAATCATTAACATGCTCCGAAATCATAAATCACCGAATTATCCTCGAAATCGTAATTACACCCAATTCACAATTCTATGAATTACTAAAATATCCACAGGCTCAGAAATGACAAAATTGCCCTCATAGTGTGAAATTACCAAAATGCCCTTGCCGGTCAACGGTCACCGGAATTTGGTCAACGCTGGCCAGGAAGCTCGAATCTTAAAGTGTCAATCACGCTGAGTTCAATGGTACCGGCGGTGAGCTCCAACGCGCGGCAACGACGCCGGAATCTAGCTCGACAGCCGTGAGTTCCAACAATCGACCGGCAGCAAAACGACGACTCTCGGTGCCTATGAATGGTCGGAAATGGAAGAGGGAGTCATGAGGAACAAAATCCAACCGGTGGTGTCACTCAAAACCGGCGAAAATCTCGGCGGAGTAAAGTGAAGCAGTCGCGGGTTTCAAGCTTCGATCGCCGGCGTTCCGGTTCGTTTTCGGCAGTGAGGATGGCAGGGGAACGACGGTCGGCTTCTAAGCTTCAGATCGGTACCAAGCTCGGCCAAAACAGTGGTCGGAAACGTGAAATCCGTCCGGGTTAAAGTCGCGGGTCGGGTCGGATCCGGCGGGTCAAGATCGGGTAAGTTGGCAGCTTCTCTCTCTCTGTTTTACACGTGCATGTGTTTCCTCTGTTTCCAACATATTCCTTTGCTTATAAACTCTTTCACCGCCTCATGCCATTTTACATTCACAGGTATTACAATATGAATCACTGTTTCCTTTCAATCACTGTTTGAAATAATACATGTAGTGAATCTTCAGTCCAGGATTCTGAACTATAACTAAGCTCTGGAATTGGATTAATAATACTGTTTCCTTTCAATCACCTTTACCTTATTTTATAAAAATTGCTAATGTTAATTAATTATTTATTTTATGAAAACATTAATTGAAGTGGCAATTAATTTTACATTTTTTCAAAGATTGCATGAACGGTTATTGTTATTGGTTAAGAGATTAACTTTGTCATTCGATCTCCCAATTTTTTCCTTTTAATCCCCAAACCAAATTTTGCTAAACTAATAATATATATCAAATTATTATAATTTAAATATGATTTTCGCTTCGAGAAACACTAATAATAAAATATAGAAAACCAATAATGTAAACGTATAAGATAAAAATTATGGTTAATTCAATCTGCCAGCTTAACTATGGTTTAGTGGTTAGATTATTTTTAAAATATATCCATGAAAATATAATTGATAAACACAAGCAATACTACAGTGATTATCTAAATAAACTTTTCAACAAATATTTCAATTGAATACAATAAACTGGGGAAGCAAAGTGGAATCGAGCTGATTAATTTAGATTAAATTTTTATGAAATTTTATTTATTTTAGTTTTTGTGAACTAATCGGTTCAGTTTAAGAAAAACTTGGGATTATTCATCACTTCATTCTGTGTGTTCTCGTACAATCAATCCAGTACATACATATTTTACAACAGCCAATTTTCATTTAACTTGGGAGCATTCATCACTTCAGTTTTACAGGGTCCATGGGACCAAGATTGCGAAGATTCCACTTGTCGGAACCCGTGAAAAGTTCAGAAGCGGGGACTACAAAGGAACAATGATGCTGAAACTATTCGCCCAAATCGAATCTGTAAGTGCTGGTGCTGAAGCTACTAATAATCAGCTGTATGTGTCATATTTTTCATTTCAATATATGTCTGCCTGGAACAAGTTCTAATGCGAATCTGATCGACTTTCAGGCTCCTGGTAAGCTTAATGTTGAAAATCTTGTAATTCAAACCGCCACTGCAGCCGCCAGCGCAGGTATGCGAATCTAATTTTGCAGGCTCTTCGTATGCTCAATGTGGAAAACCTTGTAATTCCATCGGTCCCTGAACTTGTCCCAATGTGGATCAACAAGTATGGATTTACCCACATTGAGAGTAATTTGATGACGGAATTAATCAAGTATAACACATTGATGTTTCCAAGCGCCGTCAGATTACACAAGTCCTTGGTGACACACGCCGCAGCTAGCGCAGGTCTTTCTCTATTTTCATAAATTTTCAAGCTCCAGCACTGTTTCATCATCTGTTTGACACACTTCTTTCAATTTCTTTGCTCTTTTATGTACAGCTACGAAGTCTGATGAGGCAAATAAGAATGGTACTGGGCTGGTTCGAGGAAAAGGCTACGAAAAGCTTGCATTTTTTGACTTGAACCTTGAACCCCCTAAAGAAGATGACGATGCTTGAATGGAAATGATGTAAGAAAGAACAAGTTCGTCATACGCCATTCAGGAAGTGGTGCGGCAAGGGCCAAAATATAGAAATCCCAAAATATAGAAGTCGTATAGTTCCTGCGAACGAATGAATTTGACAAAGGCAAAACAATAAAAATATGTTAATAAAAATCCCTTCTTGTTGTTTATATGAATGCAAATTATGGTGCTTTCTTGCCCTGATGGCAAAACAAGAAGATAATTATGCGATAATGTTTTGAAAAAACACAGAAGATATTATCCAAGACAAAAAAAATCACTTTTTTAATCAATGAACAGAGAAAATAAATATGCAGCATACCTTCTCGTGTCCGCCGCAATCCTCGGTCTTCGCGCAAATAATATAAATTTTTATTTCCCTATTATAATGTGTACATATTTTGTCAAACATAATTGTTATTGCTTGAAATTCAAACTTAATGAGAAAGAAAACGAAGGATAAAGAAATACCTATGCGTGGCTTCAACCGAAACATTCTGGTTAATCACTAATTCGATGTAATTCAAACACTTTGATCTCTCTTCTATACTACTGCTAAGAAGAGGCCACACTTTTGTTTCATAATCAATATGAAACGTGATGAAGTATTTGAGTAATTCAAATGGTCTCTCCATTCAATAGCTTTCACTGATTTTTAAGTATTCTGAAGAGCATATTGTTCATCTAGTTTGTTTGGCAAAAGCTTTAGAACTATAAGAAAGGTAAGGAGAGAAGATAGGTTTATGAAAGAGAGATAATATGCTTGTTAACTGCAACTTGAGAGATTGTAGGTGGCAAATTTATAGTGAAGTGTAGCCATTTATTATTATTTTATTATTATTTATTATTATTATTATTATTATTATTATTATTATTATTATTTGTTTTTTAGTCTAAGAATAACTAAATACTTTTTTCAGTAGTGCTCCATACCCTAAATTTTTTATTCTAAAAAATTATTTCAAATGATGTGGCATTCATCAATTAGTTCGTGAAATAATTCAATTAATTCACTTGGATTTTAGAAAAAAAATATTAACTACTTAATGAATGACACATCATTTAAAATAAAATTTGGGATGTCTATCATTACTCTACTTTCTCACTCATATAGCGACGTTTGAACTCACAATTCTTATTTTTCACTCAAGACATTTTACCAAATAAACTAATTTGCATCCAAATGATTTTATAGTAATTCAAGAAATTTACAATACTTAGAGCATCTCCAAAAAACTCTTCAAATTAAATTCTAATTCTTATTTGAAGAGTCATATCAATATTAAACACTTTAAAAGACACGTTAATTTAGATTCTTTAAATAAGATTTGTTTCTCACTCTTCAATATTGTCGAGTGAGTTTCTCCCTCTTCTATTAATACTTTATTATTATTTATTTAAAAGATAAGACTACAATAATTATTATTTATGTTTCCTTTCAAAAATATAACAGCAATTTAATTTAATAATGAAATGATTTAATTAAAATAATATTAACTTATTCTTCTTTGATAAGTCTTTTGGAGGAGATTGTATTTTTTCATATATTTATTTACCAGATCTGTAAGTAAATTGACATTTGAAGAGTAAAATCTAAAAAGTCTTTTGGAGATACTCTTATATTACAACTTGAATATTCATTTTAAAGAAATGATTTAATGGCAATCATCTGCATAAGATATGATAGAACACCGTATAATAATAATAATAATAATAATAGGGCTAGCGATCCCAATAATTGGATCTTAATTCGTATTCCAATTAATGTGACGTACCAATAAATGAGTGTCACATAAAATTTATTTGTACAAGTGTGGTATTTTATAATTCAAACCCTTTAATGAAATAACTAAATATTCAACTCATAAAAAAGAAAAACATATAAGAGACAACTCAGAGACATGGATAAAGACAACTGTGCAAAAGGGTATATGGGATAAGAATAATACTAGCACATTTAAACTCTTTCATGAGAGAACTAAATAGGGATAAAGATGATGATATTATTGGATTTTCTTTCCTTACAAGGAGGATTCTGTATGGGCAAAAATGGCTAGCCAATTAATGTTAAGACTAAAAAAGGAACCCAAAGAAGGGTAGAGATGACTATACAAAAGGGTAGATGGATAAGAACACTACTGTTATAATTACACTATTTTATAAGAAAACTAAATAAGAATAAAGATGATAAAAATATTAGATTTCTTTCTTTGCAAGGAGAATTCTAAATATGGGTGAAAATTACTAGCCAAATAAAGTATAGATTTTCTTTCTTTTTTAGTAAAAATAGAGTAAAATACCTCTAGTATAAATTGTGTGGTATAACTTAATTGGTTGGATTAAACAGCTCTTATTCCACTGATTTATTTTTATTATTTTGTATTTTCATTTAATTAATGAATTTAAACCATAGCAGTATGTACAAAATAAATTTGTAAAAGAGCTTGTAACTTTGTCATCACTTTTTTTAGGCAAATTTAATAATATGTAAATGAATCAAACCAAGGCGTTTTATTAGTTAAATTTTTGTTTCTAAGAATTAAAAAATTATATACCGATAGAATTAAGATATGAATATTTGCGTACTCATGTGACACAATGAGAAGATGTTATAATGCCAGATCATTTACTACATCAATTATAACAAAAATCTCACATCTTAATTTTGTGAGTGTAGTGCTGCAACTAAGAATTGAACTCTGGTTAGTCATCGTTATGAGATTTGCAATATTAGTATTTTTCGCGCATTATTATCATTGTTTTGAAAACTTTTGAACGGACATAAATAACAAAATACTCCTAACTCATGTATTGCGTACGAAAATAATACTAAACGTATGTACTAATTAAGTATCTTAAATAACGAAAATTTGATTTGTTATGAGGAATTTCCCTTTACTTATTTCCATCAAATTGCATGGACATTGACGTTAATTTTTTTTCTTTTATTTTTTGGTTCCTTTCCAGAGCTTCTAATTTTTAATTAAGAAGATAAAGTGAAAATCTTTATTAAGAACTTTAAAAACATAAAACTAATAGTACTTAGCGATTTGGTAGCATTAGATTTTTAAAATTGTATTATTATTTTTAACACTTGGCCAATGCCTGTAACCTAACATTATAAATTTACAATGCCCATAAGTCTTTTTATGTGTAAGAGTTGCAAATTAATAAACCGAGCTAATTACGAAAACTAGATCCTGACTTCATAAAATCATGTTTATATGCGTCCTTTTATAAATATAACTCATTAAACAATTCATATATAAATAATCAATATAGAGCTAAATAATGAAGATGATGTAAATGAGTAATAGACTAATAAACACGCATTATGGGGGTTTAATTTCATTTCTCAATGTGATTGAAGGCAGTAAGTGGTATATAAGATTTGTAAAATCTAGAAAGGGTAAAATATGGACAATGCTATATAAGATTTGTATGAAATATGAGTTGTAATCTGAGTAATAGTCTCATGTAATTAAAAAAAAAAAAAAAACTCTTCAAGTACATCTTAAGGTTATGTAGTTATGAGTAATAATGGAGCTACAAATTCTTATACAAACTAATATGACATAACTAGATATTGATTAGATCAAAACATGCCGCAGTCCGCACGATTTATTTTAACTAATATGATTGTGCCAAGTCAGTTTGTATAAAAATTTGTGATTCTATCACTATTTTTACAATTTTTTTTTTAGGAAAGAAATGCAAAAATCTAATTCAACACTTTCCATGAAATATATTTCAAATTCAATGCCACAAAGACAAATAGACTTGCATGCGATTTACACGCTATTGCCTCATGTCTTTCTCTTTCGCATCTACTCTATATATATTCTTCTTTCTCTTTCGCATCTACTCTATATACATTTTTCTTACTCATCTACTCGTTTTCTTGCACTTTCTCTCCCTCATTTTCTGATTCCCTCTTATTTATTCTCGTTGTCCACCCTTTAGCCACTCGCAATCTAAATAAAATTTTCTTCACTGCCATCAAATAATTTATTCATTTTTTATTTTTCATTAAAGAACTATTTTTTTCACTGTTTAAATTTAGTATACCGATTCTTTGTGTATGAGAAGATTTTCTAGATCTGAAAATTTTAAATCATTCTTGACGATCCGTAGTTAAAATGCTGAAGAAATTGCTTGCATTTTGAGAATTTAAAGTGGTGGCCACCTTAAAAATATCTTAGGTAATATTTCTAGACAATCGCTATTTCAGATATTATATATATATATATATATATATATATGAATGTGTATGTGTGTGTTATGCATGAACTGATAATGTTAATTTACTTTATGGAAGCCACAATTAAAGTTGAAATTTTAGATTTTCCCCAAAACAAGATAAACCGATTCTGTTTGGTTTGGTTCATTTCTATAAGCTAGTTATCGAGTACTTTCATAATGATTATTTTAATAAGAGCAATGCTAGATGTCCCACGTCATAAGTCCCAATCTAGAGAAATTTTAAAATACCTCTGATGTATTACAACCAATTCATGCATGTATGTCATGTGTAGTTGAATTTAATGTAATTACCATTTGCATGATGGTTTTTCAAACTAAATGCACACATGTCATAACATTATTTACTTGTTGTATGGCTAACATGGTATCTCTGATGTATTCTAGAATTTCTCCCCAATCTGAATCCCAACTAATGTGGTATCCATCCATTAGATAATGATTAAGTAATTTTACTAGCAATGAAATTTATCATCCAATAGATAAATGATACATAACATTGACACTCAAGTTGGGATTCAAATGTTGATTAATTTTATAAAAAAACATCTTATTTTTATTATAATATTGATCCCAAACATTATTGTTATAATAAACATCTTATTTTTATTTACTTTGATTAATTTTTGTAGTAATGTGAGTCTAATGCATGAATTTAAAGTTAATGTAGTATAAATCTGAATAGGCGTTTCTAGTCATTTACGCATAAAAATGTTTTCACAGCAGCATGGAATTATTTTGACTAATCTAAGATTTGTTTGTAATCGCTATTGAGTTGATCATTCTTGCATTACGAAATAGCATGGAATTTCCACTATTCACAAGAAAGCACAAACACAAAAGGAGAACTATGCAATTACATAAATAGTTACTAAATCAATATAAATGAGAAGCTAGCTGTTCTTTTTCTACTAGTTATGCACTTATGATTCGAGATTTCAGATAAAAACTGCTAATCTGAACAAAGAAGGAAATTAAAATGGAAACGTATCAGAAATATATGCATGATTTCGAGTTTGATTTGAGTGTTGCATATATATATATACACATAAAAAATCATAGGCATGATTTGATATTTTTATTAATTTATTAGCATTCTACACCGGCATTTACTTTTGTCTATGTTTCAGTTATATTTTTACAGTAACCAAATTAGCAATATGAGGGAGAGGAAACAGAAGAGAATTTTAGAAGTATCAAGCAGCTCATCAGAAAGCCAGGATTATGATTCCAGCTATTCTGATCCTGACTACGTAGCTGGAACAAGTTATCAAAGGAGCTCTCGAAAGAACTTCAATATAAACCCGTGCATTAATAATCCAAACCAGGCTACTGAGTTTGGAAGTTCGAGAAGGAATAGTGGTGTTGTTGCAACAAGAAGAAGAAGGATACTGCGTCGAAGGCCAGGTGCATCAAACAAGAGCAACAGGGGAGTGTTTTCCAAGAAAAGGACAATACTATCATGGATGATAGACCTGGGGATCATTTTCGAAGGTATGAGAGTTTGGTACATCCGCGATAAAGAAAAGATTATAGAAGGAACCATTAAGAGAGACGGTGTGCGTTGTAATTGCTGTCATAAGGTGATTACTGTGTACGGGTTTGAAGAACATGCCAACGAAGGTCATGTTAAGGAGCCATATGCCCACATCTACTTAGTGGATTGGGGATGTCATCTCTTGGGTTGGATTTATTACAAGGGGTTACTGCGTCCGGAAGAACTGGCACGCTGTGGATTTAACCTTGTTGAGCCTCAGAAAGATGCTTCTGACTTGAACGATGATGCCTGTATGATTTGCGCTGATGGGGGTGACTTGATTTGTTGTGAGAAATGTCCCTCTACTTTTCATCCAGATTGCATGGGCATGAAGGTTGGATTTTGTTCATTTATTGTTGGTATTATTATTATTTTGCATATATAGTTGCAAAATCTTAAGAAATTGGAGTGAATGCAGAAAATACCGCAAGGAGAATGGCTGTGTCCTTTCTGCATTTGCAAATTTTGTGGTACTGGCGGGCCAGGTGATTTGCACGAATGCAAACAATGTCAAAGGAGATGTAAGGTTTTACACTTGCTTAATTTCTTTGTGATAAGAGCAGTAATTGAGCTACGTAGCTGATGTGAAAGAAAGAGAACAGCTTCTTTACTCACTAACACACATAAAATTTCAATGTGGAAATTAATTGACAGTACATCATTAGAAAGCACATTTTGAAATAGCACTATTTGGATAGTGCCGAAGTTCTAAGTTCTAACTTATATTCTTGATACAGATCACCTGGACTGTATTAATTCTCCAAGACAACCATCTAGTCCTGATTCACCAACCAAATTTTGTGGGAAGAGTTGTGAAGAGGTATTTGTGAATTCTTTATTACACACATTCATGGGCATTCTTTTTTTTTTTAAATTAAAACACCTTAATGCATGCATGTATGCTTTAATTTCGAAAAGGAATTTGTGAACAGGTTTTCTCGGAGATCCAAGAGAAGCATTTGGGAGTCCGAAAAGAGCTTGCTGATGGATATACTTGGAGTCTTGTCCAGATGAAGCTAGATCGGGACCCACATTCGAATGGGGAGATTTTGCATGAGATTACAATAGGCAACTCAAAAGTTTCTGTAGCATGGACGGTCATGGAAGAAATTTTCATGCCAGTTATTGACCGCTACACTGGTATTAACATCACTCAAAGTGTCATCTACAATCGAGAGTAAGCGCTTTAGATCCTTCCGTTAAATCTTTCTGTCACTCTTGTTCATTCAAGAAAATGCTTACACATAGCCTTTTCCTTCTTCTAAATTCTCTCTTTCAGGTCTAACCTGAGGCGGGTAAATTTTAGAGGTTTTTACACCGCTATACTGGAGAGGAATGATGAATTTATCTCCGTGGCATCAATAAGGTATGATTGCTACTGGCATTTCATGTGTTCTGGTATGATCCAGTACATATATACATGCGTTTTGCAGCTACATGCTTTCGTTTAACTTGGAGTATTCACTTTATTTGTACAGAGTACATGGGACAAAGTTTGCCGAGATGCCATTTATCGGAACCCGTGAAAGATTCAGGGGAAGAAGAATGCTGCAGAAACTGTTGGCCCAAATTGAATCAGTGAGTGCTGATGCCTTAAGCTACACCCAGCTGGCACTGTGTCATATTGTTCATTTCATTGTGCTGAATAACCTTCTGCTTAGTCTGTTTGATATTGGCATTTGACCTTCTAAAGCTTGGTACAACCTCTCATGCGAATCTAATTTTCAGGCTCTTCGTATGCTCAATGTGGAAAACCTTGTAATTCCATCGGTCCCTGAACTTGTCCCAATGTGGATCAACAAGTATGGATTTACCCACATTGAGAGTAATTTGATGACGGAATTAATCAAGTATAACACATTGATGTTTCCAAGCGCCGTCAGATTACACAAGTCCTTGGTGACACACGCCGCAGCTAGCGCAGGTCTTTCTCTATTTTCATAAATTTTCAAGCTCCGGCACTGTTTCATCATCTGTATTTGACACACTTCTTTCAATTTCTTTGCTCTTTTATGTACAGTTACGAAGACTGATGAGGCAAATAAGAATGGTACTGGGCTGGTTCGAGGAAAAGGCTTCGAAAAGCTTGCATTTTTTGACTTGAACCTTGAACCCCCTAAAGAAGATGACGATGCTTGAATGGAAATTATGTAAGAAAGAACAAGTTCGTCATACGCCATTCAGGAAGTGGTGCGGCAAGGGCCAAAATATAGAAACCCCAATTTTTTTTTTTTTTTTTTTGTGAATAGAAATCCCAGGCTTGAAATGAAAGGGACATCATCTAACAGGCTTTTCTCTATATATTAATCACAAAAATTAACATATATTCTTTTTGTTTTTGTTTTATTTTGGGGATAAATTAATAATCTATTTTTTTTAATAATGTCTTAAAAAGGAATATTATTTTAAGAAGATAATATTATTAAAAAAATCAAAAAGAAAAAAATAACAGTAAAAATGTCAATATTTCAACGATGGAGATTTTTTAAACTTTTACCCGTTGATTGCCTATGTAAGAATATGCAATCGCATGCTATTCATGATATTTTTTCAATATTTTAGATCTAAGTCGACCATTGATTCTTGATGAGCGCTTGAGCTGCGTTTGAAACTTAAAAAAAAACAAACAAACAAAGGTATGCGTGTCAAGAATTTAAAACGACGAAATTCTTAGGGGTATCTTAAATAATCTTTTAAAATGGGTATCATATCTTCTTTGTACAAATATAACGGACTACTAATTTTATTAAGCCCATTAATACACCATAGGGGTGCGAACAGTCCATTCAGCACATACACAAGGGCAGAATTATGCAATTTTATTGTTACTAATTAAATTACTGAAAATGATAAGCTAGCTGTCCGTTACTTGTTATGAAAGAGGGGGGGGGGGGTCCAGGTGATAAACATGGAAAATTAACGTATCAAAAATAATAAGAATTGGTTATGACTTATTCAATTCCATTGCTCTCTTTTCTCTAGCTCTTCGAAAATTTCTAGGCTTAGCTAGTCGAGAAGCTCAAGGCTTACTTAGCAACATTCGACAAAATTACCTAAGTGCCGCACGGGTTTGCTACGCAAAACACTTGTCGCATGACATTAAGCCAGTAATAGAATTTTAAAAAAGAAAATGTTAGAAGGTCTTGCAAATGTTAGAAGGTCTTTTGGAAGTTCCTAATCCCCTATGCCCTCCTTTCAGCATTGCAGGTACCGGAAGATGAAGCTACCAGCGAGTCAATTTCACTATTACCTATTAGGGATTGTTACTTATATTTATCACATTCAAATACGTATGTAAACTGTAATTTGTTCTATTGCTATTTAGAGTGAAACAGAAAGTTTCTTTCTTTCACCCTCTTCCATTTGATTCTTACAATGTGCTGCTCTCATTTAATCAAGAGAGAGGGTATCCACACAGGAAATATTCGGGAATTTTTCCTTTACTAGACATCAATTTTCACTTTAACAACAAATCATCCTCTTATAGTCAATAGCTAACAATTTTATTTGCGTTATTAGTGGATAAAGTCCCTGCACAATAATTTCAAATTTCCCTTAATAAGTCAAAGGAGGATACTACTAGCCAAATGCACAAACTCCTTTACTAGAGAATACAGAATGTGGACACGCTTATATCAACAGATAAAAATAATGCATGGCCAAGGGTCATAGATTCGATTTAAACTCAAGAACATGCCACGTTAATCATTTAAAGGAAATCATTCTCTTTCTTCTGATTCAATTAATGAAAGATTAGTCAAAGTCAAACGTCTTTGACGGACTATTTCAACAATTTGGAGTTCATTTTAATTCATCAGCGAATCATGTTAAACGAATGCTAAGATAATTACCCTTATTATATTATTAAACAAAACACTAATTACAGAATTCCAAAACATTTAAAAAAAAATCATTCTCTTTCTTCTGATTCAATTAATGAATATTAGTTAAAAACATACGTCTTTAAAGTACTATTTTAGCAACCATTTTAATTAATAACCGAATCATGCAAAGCTAATGCTAAGAGAATTTGATAAAGAAAACAGTAATTACAGAATTCCAAACAGACATAGCTGAGCTAGCAATTTTGTAACTAACTTTGGCGCAGTTGGCTGCCACATCAGCTGTTCTTGCAACTATATTTTAACCACACTCACATGTGACAGGTTCTTAGTGAAACTTTGCAACGTTATTATTAGGATTTTGGTTCGACGGAAGCTAGATGTAAACTCTCTTTCTCAACCCATTTTTACTTTTTAGTAAACTCACCAGTATAGGCGGCTCTTTCTCTAGGCAACTTAGGCGGTTGTCTAGAGCCCCACTATAGATGAATGTCCCTAATTTTATTCCTAAATTATAGTTATTTATTTTTTTTTTATATTATTTTTTTTTATATTTTCCATAAACAAACTACTAAATCCTTACAAAGTCACATTTTAACATTATAATTAAGAATTTTAATCCCATTTATTTCTTCCATATATTTCATCTAAAACTCTATAAAGGCCACATTTTTTTTAAAATTATTATCCATTAATATCTTTTTCCAATAAAAAAAATTACATGAAACCTTCATTGCTTTGGTGAAAAAACTACTTTCTCTACCCTACTTTTCACTTTAAAAAAAATCAATTATTTTACTATTCACTTATCATTCACTGCTGCTCAAAGGCTCAATACAACAAAGTAAAGTTCTCAAATTTCTAGGTTCTATCTTTCCATTCTCTTATTAATTAATTATGTTATTCAGTTGTTTTTGTTTCTTTTTAAAAGTATTATTGTGTTCATAGGTTGTTTTCTTGTAATTATCTAGCATAATTGTTTGCTTAATTACTTTTGTTTCACTAAAAAAAATGTCTACTAAAAAAATATGCATTAGGATACAAAAAACTTCAAAAACAAGAGAAGAATAGAAAAGTTAGTTTAATCTCAAAAAGGAGCCATTGATAAAAGCTTATTTAAGATCAAATATATCATATGAAAGATTAAATATGTTAACTATATTGTCTATTGAGAAAGATATGTTAGGAAAATTAGAATATAAAAATTTGATTAATAATTATGCATCTCAAAAGCTAGAGAAACTAATTTTAAATAAATAAAATTTTAATAAAATTAATACATACATTTTACCTCAAAGTTTTTGGAAGGCCTAATTAAAACAATTTGCCTAGGGTCTAAAATATGATTGAGCCACCCCTGCTCACCAATTCTACTTATTTTCAATTGAAAACACATTACTTTTAATATACGGTAGATATATGTGTTAACTTAAATTTTATGTTTAAATTGAAGATGCAAATTCTAGTTCCTTAATCAATTATGTTGATGCTAAATTTCGGCTTCAAAGAACAAAATTATAATTGTAACACGATAACGTAGTCGTAATTGTAAAGTGTGCCAGTGTTGTAACTCTCAATAATCCTCAAAAACTTAAGTCAGATGTTAAAGACAGAGTCTTTAATGTAAATTTTAGATAATAAAATAAAGTAAAAAATACTCCTAGTCGGTTTGGCAGAAAATGTTATAGCAAAGAGAAAAAATCATCGTCTCTCTTATCTCATTTTTTTGGTAATTTTTGGGCGCTATATTAGGACTATTTTTCTTGCTCCTTCATTCTCAAAGAAGTGGTGCGAGTTTTGATTTGAATTTAAGATTGAGCTTAGCTCTGTGCAAATCTTGGATGCTTATGGGATACTGTCTTTTTTCCATTCAATCACATATGTACTTCAACAGTCACGATAATAGGCTGCCCATGTGGAAAGAATTAAAGGGATAAGACACAATACTCCAAGAACGACAAAAACCTTATTGCTTTGTTAATACTATGGTTGGTAGTTATTGGAAAAAAATATAACATGTATTAAATCTTAATTACGCATTTGTGGACGTGCATGAAAAAAATATATATATAAAAATCTCAGCTTAGCATTGGAACAAAAATTTATTAGTTTTAGTTGTTGTTTAGGAGTTTATTAGATAATGAGTTTGGGAAATTTAGATGCTCCGTTTGGGCGGCAGTACAGAACAATCAAAATAGTGTCATAGGAGTAGCTCAAAGCATTAAGCCAGCATACTTCGCGGATCTTTTGTGAAAGAAACAGAAATGGAGTTGTTTGGTGGCTCAAAAAATATCTCAGAGAATGTTCCAGATTTCTTAGTTTTATTGCTTAAAACAAAATGTTACAATTACATCAATTTATACTGAGAGATCCCACTTTGACAAAGCACGGAGGTGAAACCTGGGCTATAAGGGGGGACAAGTCCTGAGTTGCTAGGAGGCCTTTTGGGGTAGTATGGGCTTCCCTGGAAATAAAACCGTGCGGGCTACGGCCCAAAGCGGACAATATTCTAGTGGACTTGGGCCGGGTCTTGACAGATGGTATCAGAGCGGAGCCCTGTCGGGTGCCTCTTGAACAGTGTGCACAGCGAGGACGCTGTGGCCCTAACAATAACAATAAAACTTATTCTATTTACGACAGTAAAATCTACAGAATCTAAAACCATGCTCTGATACCAACTGAAACGACTCGCCCCGCACCCCCAGGGCGAGTCTATCTAAACTCGTAAAATCGAATCGATACTATTAACGAAATCTAAGAATTCTATAAAAATTTTGGCAGAATCTCCCTTATAAATAAAACATTCCCAACCTGCAATTTACAAAACAATACTCCTAAAATAATTCAATATTCTTCCATCCTCCACAACCGACTTCTCAAGTCAACATATCAAACATCACCCAAATCAATGGTTATCCTTAATTACAAAATATAATAAATAAACACAACTCACAATATCCAAAAATCAAAATTATTAAATCTGCGACTCCTAACACCATCACGTGGTCACAATTTCAAAACTAACATTCGTTACTGAGTCGACTGATGTACCTGCAATTCTCCTGTGGGGGGGGAGAAAATATAATAAAAGTGGAATGAGTATAAAACTCAGTGAACTCAGTGAGTGGATAGAAATTTTGGAAAATCAATTCTTTTAAAATGATTTAATCTTTCCCAAATCAATTTCTCAAATCAATTTCATCAGAATATCATAAGAACTTATATAAACTTATTTAATTCAAATCAGTCACTGAAATACTATATTACATAAATCTGCATAAAATCGATGGAAACATAATACTTATCATATCAAATACTGAATACCAAAACTATCATCAAACAAGTACCCAGGGAAATAATCTCGTCATATCCGAACCTCAACGGACGGGCAATGACGTATTATCTGGGTAACGTCACACCCCGGAGCTACACAGATAGACAAGGAAATACTATTTCATATCTCATTATATCTGTGCATGCATAATCTAATCCCCAAAGGACAATAGCGCCCAAGCACACGGCCCAAAGCCTCTGTGTGTACTCAGACGGGCCCCAAAGGCCTATATCTCATCTGTATCTCAACTGTCTATATCTCATATCTGTATCACCGTATCTCTGTATCTCAATAACTGATCTGTATCCCATATCTGTATCACTGTATCTCAATAACTGATCTGTATCCCATATCTGTATCACTGTATCTCAATAACTATCTGTAGGCCATATCTGTATCACTGTATCTCAATAACTGTATCACTATAATCATCATACCGCATGCATATGCCCCCAAAAGGCAAAAGCGCCCAAGCACACGGCCCAAAGCCTCTATGTGTGTTCAGACGGGCCTCAAAAGCCTCTCATCTCATATCATTTATATCACTGTATCTGGAGGGGAAGGGTACTATCTAATGATTTCAAAAACAATCACTGTACTCATATTCACATACCTCTTTATCATATTTTAAATCATACCACATTTGAATCCACTTTTCTTAGCTTTCAAATAATATCACTCTTTATTTACAATCGATACGCAAAATCATTAACCAAACATTTTAATATAATATCAACACGTGAATAAAATCCATTTCGAGGAAATCACATTAAATCCATTTCAAGAAATCATTAAATCAGAACAATTAAAATACTTATTCCGCAAACACGCTTTACTATCATAATTAACTCTAAAAATAGGTTTCGTATATTCCACTCACAGTGACAATGTCCAGACTCGGTGTCGACAACGTTTGCGGGTTGATTCTCGTTCGCGGATCCTCCTAATCAAGGAAACGCCATAATCATTCTCCGTAAATTTGAAATACAACTAATCTTACATAATAATTCTCGAAACGAATATCTATCAACAATAAACTATTCCGCATGCACAAAATTACCGAAATACCCCTACATGCCAAAATTACCAAAATGCCCCCAACATCATTATTTTACCAAATTATCTTCAGAATCTTCAATTACTAAATTGTCCTCAATTCAGATCACATAATTAACCACAATGGCAGAAATTACGAAATTACCCTCGGAGCGTAAATTTACCAAAATGTCCTTAACACTTAAATTACTGAATTACCCTTGTAATCTCAAATTATCTCACTGCCTTAACCTAAAATTATCAAATTATCCACTGATTCCACAAATTACAAATTCACCCTCAAGTTTATGAACTTACCGAATTACCCTTGAATTCAATATTACCAAAATACCCTCATATCAAAATTACCAAATTAACCTCAAAATCATAAATTACCAACTTTATCCTCAATTACAACAATTACCAAAATACCCACAAAATCTGAAATTACAAAATTACCCTTAGACTGTGAAATTACCAAAATACCCTTGCCGGTCAACGGTCACCGGAATTCATCCGACGGCGACGGAAAGCTTAGGTCTAATAGTTCAAGCCACGCTGAGTCCAATGGTGGTGGCCGTGACCTCCCACGCGCGGCAACGGCGACAAATCGAGCTCCCAAAGTCGTGAAACCATCAATGGCCAATCAACGGCAAAACGACGTCCCCGGCGTCAGTGGTTAGTCGGAAATGGCAGAGGGAAAGGTAAGGAACAAAACCCAAGTGATAGCTTCACCGGAAACCGACGAAATCACGGCAAATCGAGCCGGCGATTCCGCAGTACTTCAAAGCTTTGATCGGTGACTTTCCGATCGATTTCCGGCGGCAAGGACGGCATGGATACGTAGCTCATCTCTCAAGCTTCAAATCGGTACCAAGCACGGCCGGTGAGGTGGCCGGAATCGGGAGAAAATGCCGGGTCACGGTCGCGGGTTCCGGGTCGGGTTGCGGGTCAAACCGGGTCAAACACACTCTCTCTCTCTCTCGTGCCTTCTCCCTCTTTCTTTGTAAATCAAAAATAGTTTCCCCCATTTCCATATATAAAACCCGATTTCTTTTTCTTTCTTTTTTTTTTGGGAAATTTACAGTAATAACCATTAAAGTTTTGATTTTTTTCATCTTAACCCCTCAAAAATATTTCTATCAACATTAGCCATAAAATAACTTTTGAGACCAAAATACCCCTCCTTCATCTCTCCCCCAAAAAACTTGTTCTGTGGCCAAAAAGCTTGATTTTTTTTTTTAAAAAAAATCTAATCTTTTGCGGCTTGTTGCATGATTTTAAGATGGAAAATTTGTCAAGTTGTATTCTATCAGCATTATTATTATTAATGCTTTCACCTGCAAATCCATCGGGTGAGAGATTACTTTTCCTTCCATAATCTTCGTGCCCAAATTGCTTCTAACTTTTCTCGACTTCGACGCGGGTGAGAGATTACTTTTCCTTTCACCTTTTTGTTTTCTTCCGTTTAGCTTCATTATTTAAAAAAAAAAAAAACCGAAACAGAACAGAAACAAAAGCTTCAGCCCGCGGCCACCGTCCAAGGTTGCCGGCTCTCGTTTTCCGTCACCGATCCGGACGCAACCACCACTAAACGGATCATAAATTGCCGGCCATCAAACCCCAAGCATCGGACACCGTTGATTAGCCACAGATCGCCGGAAAAACAACCAAAACAGCCGCGCCAACCGTTCCGTCATTCACCGGTTTCCGCCGCGATTTAGCCAGCACCACCGTAATCAATCCACTCCTCTCCACGAGCTCAACCTCTTTCGTTATTCCCCACCTCCGATCGACCAACCCATCGCCGGAATCTAAGCATCACCAAACAGTTACAACTTATCTCAAATTTCCGGCCAAAACGCCACCGTTTCCGACGAATCACAAACATCATCATGAACAACTTCAAGTTTTGGTGCGACAGGCACCCTGTCATCAGATTCATCCTCCGACTCAGATCAATAAGTTTGAAAATAACTCATGCCACGATGCCGATTAGTTTTGGTCTGTAAAGAAGGGTAATTTAGGGAGAAAGGCTTGTGTTTGGCTAATGTTGATAGAAAAAAGTTCAGAGGATTAGTTGCATAAATAACAAAATATTTATGGTTATTTTCGTAAATTTCCCTTTTTTTTTCCACTTAAACTTAATACAAATTAAACTTATACCGGTCCCCGTGATGAAAATACATCCGACTACTTGAACTTTTAATCACGCTCAATTTATATAGGTGGAGAGTAAAAAATAATCGGGTGTGGGGTATTACATATACTTACTGCTTAGGCATCATTATTGTAACTAATTCATAACTAACTAAAATGATTAATACGAGCTAAGTTTCAACTAAGGTTGCGTTTGTTGTTTTATCTGAAATTTAAATAGGTCTGAATTTAGTTGAAATTTGAATAGGTTTTGAATAAAGATATTCGAATGACTTTTTTTTTTCAACATTTGAAGAGAAAAATTTAAAAGCTCGTAATTTGACATATATATCCTTTTAAGTGGTGCATATATTTGTTCTTCACAATTTATAATTTTCACAGGTTGATTAGTTTGGTAGCTTTAAAAAGATCTATCATTATTGATCTTAATTTAATTTTGTAATAAAAGATGTAATTATAACATCAACTTTTATGAGAAAGTTAATACTTTGTTTTATTTTTTATTCATCACAATAAACATAATTTGATTTGTTCAATATTTCAGTTTAGTTAATGTTATTATGTGAATAAAAAATAAAAGCAATTAAAAAAATAACTTCAAGAATAATAAAAAAATATTAGTTTATACATAATATTGGAAATACATGAATTGTTAAGGGTATTTTTGAGATTTGAAATTAAAATTTTCCATTTAAACTTTAGATAAAAGTTGACTTTTTCTAATTTTTCGATTCATATAAAATTGTCTGACAATAAGTGATAAGTTAAAAGACAAACAATCTAAAATAAATAAATATCTAAAAAAAGTTAAATTAAAATTTCAGACTAAAAAACAAACAATACTTAAGTGTACATAATGAATAATAACAAATTCAACAATTTATGCTGAGCTGGCAGTTGAGCTGTCACTTTGCCTACTATCATGTGACATCATAGACTTTTTAATCTTTGTCAGCTTTAGCTTCTCCTTCTTTTACTTTGTACAGTGAGCTTCCTTAACATTTTGCATTATCTTTGATGACAAGCACACTTTTCTTTGAGAGGCAGCCGAAGATAAAACAATGTGTAATTAAAAATTTGCCTTGTAATTAATTAATTAAAATTAAAACATAGTGTACAAATGATAAAAATTTTAAATAGATGAAATTTTAACATTAGGTGAACAGAGGGGATAGACGACAAGACGTCTATTTTAAAATCAATCAGACGAATCGTCGTAACGATGATGATGTCGGTCCATAGATTTGACGACAGAACGTCTGTAGGAGAGAACTAAGGCGACACGTCATATAAATAATAAAAATAAAGACGATAGTTGTCTACGGTTTCAATAAAGAAAGGACAACTTTTCGAGACAAAGCTTGCGAAATTATGAAGGTCGCCGACTTCTCTGCCTTGTGTATCTGGTATTATATTTTACCCATTACCAAATTAAGAAGCTTGTTTTAATTTATGGACGTGAAGTTATTCTTTCTGTCAAGGTGCTGGGCAACATGGCGGTTTGGAGAGGTAGGTTAATGGTGTGCTTGGGATTGAGGTTTTACAGAGTAGTTGCTGTAGAAAAAAAATTATAATTATGAAATAAAAGTTAGTAATATGTAGTACATATAAATTTTAAATAATAATTTTAATAAAATTATTAAAAATATAAAAGATTTTTCATGATACAAGTAGGGATGACAAAAATCCTCACGGAGACGGGTACCCTCGGGGATTTTCCCCATTCGGGGAGGGTATAAGGATAATTTCATACCCAATTTCTTATTCAGGAAAGAGACGGAAAAATTTTTTTACCCAATTTCTTATTCGGGGAGGGGACGGGGATGAGGTGGAATCCCCATCCTCATCCCCTCCCCATTTTCCCATTTTAATTTTTAATTTAATTTAATTTATTTTAAATTACTAGTAAATAAATAATAAAATTTAAATTATAAAATTATAAATATTGGTAAAAATAAAAAATATCAAAATATTTATATTATTAAACTTTTAGGCCTAATTAACTAATTAAAGTCCTAAATTTTTATTTAGGACATTAAAAAGACCGAGTAGATTCTATTAGCCCAAAATTTTTTAATTTTAATATTCTTTAAATATTTTAAACTTAAATCTATTTTTTTATTTATTTTTAGATGTTATAATTACCCACAGCGAATCATAATTTTAATATCTAATTTAATCTAATCTAATATTTGCTCTTGATTTGCTCCGATTTAACTATTGTGTTGTAAAGAGAATAATCCACATTTATAAAGTGTCCATGCCACCATTGAAAAAGTTAATTTTGAATATAAATTCGATTTTATTTGTAACAATTTTGTATTAGACTATTAATTTGTTCATGATAGTTTGTAAAAGAAGTTTGTATCATTTGCATGCTGCGTTATTTACTAATTTAATGTATGTGACTTTTGTAATGGATATTAATGTAAGATATATTTCGAACTTTACTTTTATTTGAATTTTTTATTTTAATATGATTAACTCAAAATCGAAAAAAAAAATTGTATTAGTTATTCAGGGATCGGGGACCCTCGAGGATTTCCTGTTATTATTCGGGGAGGAAATGTGGATTCTCTCAAATAATTCTGACGGGGACATGGACATACGCAAAATATCGGAGATGGGTACGGGGAGATTGGTCCCCTCCCCTCCCATTCCCGTTGCCATCCCTAGATACAAGTGAAAAAATATATTAACATAACTTCCAAACTACAGTAGTTAATATTTACTAAATATTTTAGTGCAACCTCAATCCCAAACGCACCCTAAGTTCATAAACTATCCCGGTGATTTCGGTTTTGTAAAATGATGATATTAGTCATTAGAGCATCTGATGAAGGAGTTTCTTGGCTGCTGGCCACTTATGCTATTGCGAAAGAATCAAAGAAAGTAACAAAAGCTGCACACAAACCTTAACATTTTCAGGGAGGAGTTGTGTCATCGATGCTCAATCGTTTATTCCTCTGAAATCCTGCTCTGATTTTAGCCTTGTTCAAGGTGCTTCATCTAGACCACTTTAAACTAGTAAGATTGTAGTTGCATCTAAAACATTATCAGGGTGCGTATTGAATATGCATCAAAGCTAACTTTTTTTTTTTTTCTGGGGGTGGGCTCTGAAGAAAAGTTTATTGCCAAAATAATAATAATAATAATAATAATAATAATAATAATCTTTTTTTTTTTGGGTCTGAATAATAATAATAATCTGATTCTATAAACATGTAAATGAATCTTGGTTGGCAATCGATCTGGTTTCCGACTGAAAAATCAAGAGGCCGTGAATCCAAAAGGCCAACTTTCTTTTTTGATTTGTGCATGTGGGACCCGCATATGCCCAATTATTTCCCCCCCCCCCCCCCCCAAAAAAAAACGTCGGGATGTGTACGAAGACTTTTGGAGCAGTTTGGTGATATTGTGAATTGTTTTTTTTTTGAAACTGGTGATATTGTAACTTTTGAAATAATTATTTTTAATAGTGCTGTAAAAATAATTTATTATTAAGAGATTAATTAAATATTTGATAAAATTTATTTTTAAAAGTATTTTAATAAATCTTATGGTTAAATTATTGTGAGAATATAAATAAATAAACTAGACATTATGTTGAATAAAATTTATTTACATATTTTTAAATATATATAAAAAACATTTTGTATTGTTAATATATAATAATTAAAAATTAAAGTATATAGTTTATATTAGTAATTTATTTTTTTACCTTAGTTTATAATAATAATAATCTCTTTAAAATTAATAATTTTATTTTTTAATTAATAAGAATAATTTTAAATTTTTATAATATATAAAACTACTTCTCCAAATTTACTATAGGATGAGATGATCTTATCAAAGGTAATTTCAAAAATAAATTATAAAATACTAAAATTAACTTTTAAAATTTTAAAATCTCTTTTAGATCTCCCAAAAACAATCTAAAAATTAATTTAGAACTAATTGGGGATTTGGAATCGAACTGAATTAATGCTGTGATATCTACACTAATTGATTTAGCCATCATGTAGAGAGGGGGCAGCCAGTCATGACCATTGACTTTGATAGTTCCATCAAATTTCCTGCAAGAAGACTATGAAATGAAAAATTTTACGTGTTTCATTCGTATACGTATAATGAGCAATTCCCCAAAACAAACATGATTACGTTGTTTCACGAATTAACTGTTTCACGAAGTGACTCAAGTGAACCACATTTTTCAATTGCAAATATCAAACAAAGTGTATGTAATTTTTTTTATTACATGAAATTATTATTTAAGAGTATAACTCATATTATATGAGATTATAATTTATATTTATAAATCAAATTATTTATAGGGTTAGTTTATATCAATTCTTATGAAAATTGTTTAAATTTTTATCCTTTTTAGTATTCGAGAAATATTTACTTCACTTAAATTAAAAAAAAAAAACTGTTTTCACTTAAATTGAGAAAAAAAATTAAACAGATTCAAACCCATGACTTTACAATTGTGTGGTATGAATTCGGCTAAAGTTTAGTGGCTTAAAAGTGCGTGTAATTGACTAATAACAAAGCACCATCTTCTTATAGTAAATGCAACCCTTCTTTGCAATTGCAATAACGACCTGCCATGGATTCTTTGGCTCTCTCTTGTCTTATCTTGCTTTCTCTTCCACTGCTACCATTTTTATCCGCTGCCAACATACCTTTGGGTTCAACTCTATCAAGCACCAGCAACAACTCTTCATGGATTTCACCTTCAAGGGATTTTGCTTTCGGATTTCGCCAACTAAACAACAGTTCGGATCTTTTCTTGCTTGCCATCTGGTTCAACAAAATACCTGAAAGAACCATCATTTGGCACGCCAATGAAGACAACCACCCAGTCCTAGCTCCCAGAGGATCAACACTTGAACTTACTGCCACCGGCCTTCAGCTTAAAGTTCCTGGAGGCCAAGCAATATGGGATGAAAAGCGCAACAAAATTGTATCCGATGCTGCCATGCTTGATACAGGTAATTTTGTGCTTATAGCCTCTGGTAACAATTCCGATTACGCTTGGCAGAGTTTTAAAAGTCCAACAGACACCATCTTGCCCACCCAAATATTAGATTTGGGTAGCGTGTTGGTTTCCAGGCTTACAGAAACCAACTTCTCCAAAGGCAGATTTGAGCTCCATTTTTCAAATGGAAGCCTTCTGCTCATTCCTGTGGCCTGGCCAACCCCATTCCAATACAAAAGTTATTATACCAGTGATACTAACAGCGCTAATTCTTCTGAGTCTGGTCATCAGCTGGTTTTTAATGAGTCAGCTGACATATACATAAAAAAAAATAATGGTCAAATTGTTCAATTGCCACAATGGAATAGACTATCTCCTATTGCGGACCACTATTTTCGAGCAACATTGGATTTTGATGGAGTATTCACAGAATATGCTTATCCAAAGAATTCTGCTCCTAACCAAAGCTGGTTTACTATACAACGTCTTCCTAACAACATTTGCACTTCTATATCTGATGAGTTCGGTAGTGGTGCCTGTGGCTTCAATAGCTACTGCTTACTTCAAAATGGGAGACCTTTTTGTGAATGCCCTCCAGGGTATTTATTTGTGGATCCAACTAACATATTTAGTGGTTGCAAGCCAAATTACTGGCAAGGCTGTGGACCAGATCATGGATCTAGAAATGCAGAAGAGTTGTATGAAATAAGGGAACTCGTTGATGTAAATTGGCCTTTTGGAGATTATGAAAGGTTGGAACCTTATGATCAAACAGAGTGTGAAACATCTTGCTTGCATGATTGCTTGTGTGCTGTTGCCATATATAATAATGCTAGACGATGTTGGAAGAAGAGATTCCCCCTTTCCCTTGGGGCCTATGACAATGCAGGAACAGGATTTACAAAAGCTCTCATCAAAGTAAGGAAAGGAGGTTTTCCTGTTGATTTTGATGGCAATACTTGTGGCAAGAAAGGAATGCCAATCTTACTAGGAACACTTCTATTAGGTAGCTCTGTATTCTTCAATGGACTTTTGATACTGGCAATATCTCTTCTCGTCTTTGTGTGGCGCAAGAGAAAAGATGGAAACAAGGGCCAACGTTCAAGTATTTCCGAAACAAATTTGCGTTTCTTTTCGCTCGCTGAACTCAATGAAGCAACAAATGGGTTCGAGGACGAACTAGGGAGGGGTTCTTTTGGCATAGTCTACAAAGGTGTCCTCAAATCCGCTTCAGGAAATGCTGTAGCAGTCAAGAAATTGGACAAGTTGGCACAAGAAAGGGAAAGGGAATTCAAAACTGAAGTGAGGGCAATCGGCAGAACACATCACAAGAATCTTGTCCAGCTACTTGGATTCTGTGACGAAGGTCTTAACCGGCTTTTAGTATATGAATTCATGGGGAATGGCACCTTGGCTAACCTACTTTTTGCAAGTCCAAGACCTGACTGGAGTCTAAGAGTCAGGATTTCCCTGGAGATTGCAAGAGGGCTTCTGTACTTGCACGAAGAATGCAATATTCCCATCATCCACTGTGACATAAAGCCTCAAAACATACTTCTAGACCAAGATTTCACTGCAAAAATTTCTGACTTCGGATTATCCAAGCTGTTACTCTCTGATCAGTCTCGAACGCGCACCGTGATCAGAGGAACTCGAGGATATGTGGCTCCAGAATGGTTCAAGAATGTACCTGTCTCGGCCAAAGTGGATGTTTACAGTTTCGGTGTTGTGTTATTGGAAATCATTTGCTGTAGGAGAAGTGTGGAGATGGAACTGGAGGAAGAAAGAAGTGCAATACTAACAGATTGGGCTTATGACTGCTATGTTGAAGGAAGACTAGATGTTTTGGTTGACAATGATAAAGCAGCTATGGCTGACAAATCAAGGGTGTGTAAATGGTTGATGACAGCACTGTGGTGCGTTCAAGAAGATCCACTAAAAAGGCCTACAACAAAGATGATCGTGCAAATGTTAGAAGGTTATCTGGAAGTTCCTAATCCCCCAATGCCCCCACTTCATTCACTGCAGTTAATTGAAAGCTGAAGCCACTACTAACTAGCAAGTGCATTTTACTATAATTTTATTTGTAAACGTTTATGGCACATTTGTTCTGTATCATAAACCAGTTGGGGGGATTGTTATTAGCTTGTTTAAGTTTTATATATTGATAGGATTTCAAAAAAAGAAAAAAAGGCTATAATAAAAAATGGAAGTTTCATTTTAAAATCACTTGATGTTTAACCTCAAAGCAATTTTCAGCTGAAAAAAAAAGAAAGAAATGAAAAGTGAGAATACATAATTTTAATTATTTACCGAGATTGTCACTTTCCCTCTAGTAGAAATCAACTTTTATTACCTCGTCCTAATGTTTTCATAATGTCATGTCCCATCTAGTTATAAAAAGTTAACAGAATACTAATCTTTACCATACACACACAGACAAAATTCATATAATAGGAAATGTAGATGCTTGGAAAATGTTAGTTTTTATAAAATTCTTTTAAAAAATATTAACAGTGTTAAAATTTATAATTTCTAGAAAATCTACCACATTAAGCTACAGTATTCACATTATGTACACTACAATATTTACCCAGGGATGGAGGTCGGTGCCACCTCTATAGTTATTAGGAGCTGATATTTGCTGCGGAGATAGATGAAAAATATAATAAAGGCTGTTTTTTTTTATTATTATTTTGTATTTTTTCATTTTTAAAGTTGTCTGCTATTATAGTTTTTTTTTTTTGGGCATACACTTGACAATATATCAGAAAATTATTTAACTTTCACATTTTTCGTTAACTTTGTTTAAGGTTAAGACAGCCGTAGATATTATGAAAAGTAAAACACTAAGGGGAACTGGTGAGTAGTAAATAAGAGTGCTTTCAAAGGAAGAAGTGGGAATCTTCCTTATTTCATGAGCGACCCGGTTGTCGCAGAGTTGGAACCCGCATTAACTATGGGAATCCTATTTGGGCGGGGAACCACTTATCTTCCAACATATAAACAAGTCTTATCAAACCTTTGGAAACAAAAAAAAAGGGGTTTATTAAGTCGATTTGATTAGGGTTAAACTTAGGAGAAATAGATTTTATCTTGTTTTGGATGCATGGCCATGGGATTGCCAAGTCGTAGGGCAAGAAGAGTTTCAGAGACTAATGGATACCAAAACATGCAGGCCAACAAGCTTTCGGTGGAGCCAAAGAAAGATACCAAGGTTGGAGTGAACAGGAAGCCTGGTAAGGGGATGGTTGAGATTGAACCGAAGCTCAAGATTGAAATCAAGCTCTTGAAACTCGCAAATAAGCTTGTTGAGCGCGGTTGCAAAAATACAGAGATAGGTGAGACGCCCAAAGAGACTAGGAAGAAGTTAGAAGCTGATTCCCTCACCCTCTTTGCCAAACAATTCACGGATTACCACCATATTTATTTAGGCCTTTGTTTTGCTGTTTCATAACTTTGATTTCTTATATATATATAAACTAAACTCCAGTTATCCTTGCATGAGAATCACTTATATCATCCACAAAATGTCTTGTTAATTCGACTAATTAGATACCCTACTAACAGAGTATATGTGATAAGAAGAAGAAAGAAGAAACTAGCTTTGCCCTATTGAAAAAGAATCCGACTTAAAAGATTTTTATTTTTATTTTTTTAATAGCCTTGTTTCATTATGGTGGGCACTCTACGGCCTGTCACTTTTAAGTTACAGCAACTTAAATATAAACACTCGTTATGATGTTTAAAAACTAAATTAAAAAAACTAATATCTTTGCTTCTTCTTTTTTTTGTTGTCAAAACTACTACTTAGAAATTATATTTACCAAATATTTTTAACTTTTATTTTTCTTCATAGCTATATGCTTTTGTTTTTTCTTTCTTTTCCCTCACATAAACCTCACTCAATACCAAACAAGGTCTTAATAATCTTGGTGATGTTTTAATCGGTAGAGAAAAGGATAAGCCTTGTTTCCAAATCCAAATTTGTTCACCCATTTAAATTTAACATCAGCAGAAAATGTAGCATAACATGCATTGTAGGGCTAAGAGTCATGCTGGCACTCCCAAGGTGTAAAATGAATCTGCTCTAAAACTGAAACACAGCAACCAGAATTAACATGCTGTACCATCTGAAAGTAAAGCCACCTAAGTCGACCTACAACCATCACTGAACTAGTTTGTTTGCGCATATGTGGATGTGCACAAACTGAAAACTGCAGTAAGAAGCTTTATCATTTGCAGGAACTGAATAAGCTCAGATTCTCAACATTAAAATGCACCTCAAGCTTTCTTCGAAAAGGCAATTACATTGAAGTTCAGTGATTCAGGATTTTTCTGGATCATGCCCTTTATCACTTTAGCTGCATCCTGTAAAAAATAAATAAATAATAGATAATATTAATAATCAAGGATTTTGCTACCTTACATGTAATGTAAAGTACAGCCTCTCACAAGGCTGTGGGCCCAAATGAGACCCACAATTCAATTTGTGAGAGACTATACCTTACATTACATGTAAGGTAGCAGCTCCCAATAATCAAACTTCAGAGTAAAGTACATGTGAAATACAATATCAGAAAACTGCCAAAAAAGAGCTACAACCAAGGCACGCTCACTTTTTGCTTATGGTTAAAGATGAAAAGACACATTAGCAAGTTGAACCTCCTTGACTGTAGTTCATTAAACAGAAAGATGCTTATCCAATCAGGATAAAATTTGTTATACTTGAAACCCAAAACCAAACCCAACCTTGTGCAACAACTCTAACCCTAGCCCAACAAAGATATTGATGATCTAAACTTGCTTCAGAGATAGCCCTACAGAGTAATCAATATTTCTTCTCTTCTTTTTCTTTAAAGAAAAGTTCACTTAGTTTTAGCCTTGTTTGGTATTAAGGTGTCGCAGCTTTTAAACCACAGCTATTGTAGAAAAAAAAAACTATAGTTATGAAATAAAAATTAATAGTGTGTAGTAATGTTTACTTTTAAATAATTATTTTGACAAAAATAATAAAAATATTATCGATTTTTCATCATTCAAATCAACTTAACTTCAAAATCATAGTAGTTAGTATTTCCCAAACACTTAAAGATTTTAAGATACAGCTGTCCAACCTCAATACTAAATATGACCTTAAGACTATTGATGTCTTTTCATTTTCTTATATTTTTTTCTTTCTCAGATCCAAAACTGAAGAATTTCTTTATTTTTGCTTCTTTTGGGATCTAAGAATCTAAAGAGGGTAGAAATACACAGTTTTATAATGCTAATTACCATACCAGCAATAAGCTGCTTGGAGACGAAGCACCATGGGATATTGGCCCCGACTTCCCTCCATCAAGTTCATAAAGTTCCCCTACATAGAAGATTTTGATAAATACAAAAGCATAGATAGAATTTCTCAAAAGCTGGTTAACAGCTGAACATTGGCTAATCAATATGAGAGGGAAAAAAATAAGTCAACTATCGAAAGGAAGCATGTACCATCCACACAGGTGAAGCAGATAAAATGATCATTCACGTCATCGGTAGCCTGTAAATAAGAAAATGGTAAGACAAATGAAGATAAACCAATTGCAACTTACGATATTAAACTAATTGGAGCTTACGATGTTATACATCATTTGATAATTAGGAAAAAACAGAAGGAAACGGAAAAAAAGAAATTGATTGACGAACTCTTACTAATTTTTTTTTTAAAAAAAGTTAGGGGAAAAATTATATTGATTGGCGAACTCTTAATTCCACTTTTTTTTTTTTTTTTGGGAGGTGGGGGAATCAATCATTCTATAGCCAGTAAAGTATATCCTCAACCACCAGTCCAGTGCATTTAAATCTACATTTTGAAGCTGAGCATGAAACTTCACAAAGACGGCGATCAACACTGGTCAACTTTTCATGTCACCTTGTATATAATAACTGCTAAGAAAGTAATTTGACCCGACAAATCACATTTTTACAATTAAGACTCCTACAGTCCAATCCAATAGTATACTGTAGCACCCAAACCTTACTTGATAGTGCCAAATAAAACAATAAGATATTTCTTAGAGCCAGCTTCTCATGGGAATTTATAATGGGTCCTTTAGAATTCAGTATAATGCGTAATTCATATAGAATCACACTCACATGGATTATTAACCTATACACACAAAAGCATGAGGGTTGTAATCACTACCACCACAAATATGAATCAGCAATTTTCACTTCCAAAATCCCAGCTTTATGAGAATGTCTAATTTAACAGCTAAGCTTCCATTTGGTCACAAAAGCAATACATTTTAGACAAATTTTAGCTTATATTCTCACGAAGATGTAATGCCCAACCATATGATTAACAAATTTTAGCTGATATTCTCATGAAGATGTAATGCCCAGCCATATGATTAACAAATTTTAGCTGATATTCTCATGCCGTACTAGTGTCCTTACTGATTATAATGAAAACAAGCATGTGTAAATACCTCTGTGTCACCAGCTGAAGCTGCTACCGAATGAGCAACTTCCATTTCCTTATCATTCTCAAGAAATGCTGCACGCTGCAGAAAGAATATGAAAAACTCATAGCAATTAGAAGTGAGAAATGAGAGGCAATAAACAATATTATTCAAAGTCAACAGATAACTCTAGGGGTGGGAAAAAAGGAAAAGCAGAAATAGAACCAAGAATGAATCACCTCTTGTGGATCCAAGTTCGCTGTGGACTTGTAAAATTTATCGAAGAATGAATCATCTTCTGCAATAACAAGAAAAAATGTAAAGGGAAGCAATATACATGACAATACAAACAAGCACTTGGCTGATAACTATGAGCATTTAGAGGTACCTTGAATGCAAGAAAAGCTGCATGCATTACTAGCATTTCTAAAGTATTTGTATTGCCAGCACCACTGCTACACTAGCAACACTTAATTAAAGGAAAAGTAAGCACAACTTACGAAACTTGATTTCCGAAGTGACGTTCCCAACAGCATGAAGAAGTCCAATTGTTCCACAAGCATTTCCAACAGTTTGCTTCATGAAATAAACATTCTTGCTAGATTCCTACAGAGAGAAAAAAATGAGGAAAGTGGAGTGAAGTTGTGCTCCACAAATAGAAGTGAACAACAACACCGGCTGCATTTGCTCAGTTAGAAAACAAAAACAATTGATCAACCATGATAAGAGGAAAACCAAGAGACTTATAACCAAAAAATAACAAAGAGGATGCAAATGATATGTATGTATTCATAATTAAAAAGAGATGATTTATGATCCAGAACAGCATAATAAAGCAAAAGTAACTACGTCCTATCATCACACATTCACACCCACCTTTTTGTCATTGTCCTGCAACCTTCTTTCTTCTTCACTCTGAAGAAATCAAAATTTGAAAAAAAAAAAATCAGCAAACAAGTATATACTCGTGAAGCATACCAAGTATAAAGAAACAAATTTGGTTTTAACAGACCTGTGGAGGTAAGGGATAAAGAAACAGCACGGCAAGAACAGGTTGTGGAACCATTGCCAAGAGCTCATCATCCAAGCCATACACATCATAGCACTCTGCCTCCTCAGCTGGAAGACCAAGGCCCCAAAGGAACTACAAAATAAAAAATATGAAGTAAACTAAACTAAGAATACTCTTCACAAACAGAATAAACCTCTATGTGGCCATTTTTTTTTTAAGTAATAAAAGCAACAACTCATAACCATAGATAAGCAGTTCAATAGATACTTTCTTTCATTTTTCTCAGTAAACAAAAAGGGTGTCTTTCAAACAACTTCCAGAATCTATCAAATTTCAAATTAAAAAAAAAAAATAGAAAGGAAAACCGAAAGACCAAATAAAAAAAACTCTTCGAAATTGTTATGCGATTAATAACAATAATACAAAAATTCATTTCAATTCTCTTCTTTAGTGAACAAACAGCGGATGATCTATAAACTAAACGAGAAAACCAACAAAATAGAAAAGAAAAGAAAAGTAGAATAATACCTGGTTCATGACATCGGGATTAGCTTCAAGAGGAAGCCACCTCTTAGCTGAAGGACGCTCGTCTACTGCTGCCATTGTGCTTTCTCTTTAGCTAGATCAGAAGAAACACCGAATAAAAAATAATGTCGTTTCCTCTTCCTTATTCCTTTTATATAGGTTTCGTGTACCTTTTATTTCTGCTGAAATATTATCGGTCTGACAAAAATACCCCGTCTTTATTTATAAATGGCTGGAAGCGAACGCCAGCCGTCAGGACACAGGTGTTCGAGTTTTTACGGAAGAACAAATAATAATAATAATTGTTAAGTTTAAATCTAAATTATGAAACTGAAACAAATAAACAATACAACGTCAGCGGCGGCCGATGTTAAATTAATGAAATATAATAGTTGATGACAATGATAAAAATTAGGCTACCACAAAATATACAGCTTCAAGCCACCCATGAAGCTGGACCGATTCGGAGGAAGCGGAATCTAGAATGAGAGTTCTACGGCTTTGGTACTGATGAAACCGAGAAGTGTTGATGTTAACAATATTTTCAGAGATTAATAAATTTAAAAGTGGCTGCGAAGGTTTGCACCAATGGGTTTTAGATTTTTTGACGCAGTGATGTGCAAGTGTTTTTGTTAGCTTCGTTAAAGCACTCATCGTTGACTCAAAATTGATCCCATGCGAGCACACCGACGACGACGAGGAGAGTTTTGATAGAGCGATAGACAGTCGGCCACAGAAACGTGGGCCGTGGGCTTTAAATTTTATGGGCTGCAAACTGCTTGTGGAATCATAACGGGTCCGCTTAGTTCTCTTTTCACTGAAAAATTGCAAGGCCTTATAGTAGCTAGCTAACCTAGAAATTCTGTCCCAAAGTTTGTATAGAAACACTAAACAAAATAAGATTTAATTATATCCAAATTTCTTGTTTTTAGAGGTGTTTAAGGTGTACATTTTCTCATCCATTAAATTTTTTAATCTTTACTTTTATGATCGGTTGAGATGTACATATAATAAGATACAAGAGATGCTATTTTATATTAAAAATTTTCTTTGTTGAGTTGTTAAAATTATTTTAGAAAGTATATTTCATCCCATCATTGACATCGAGGTACTAAATACCATATTATTTAAAATGAAACGTTTCTCTCTCTTTTTTTTTTTAACATAAATGAAAAGGTTTGAAATAAATAATTATTAAAATAGGTGATATCTATTTATAATTTTCCCAGCAATTTTCATTCAAATTGAACAAGCTTTTGCGTAATTGCTTGCTAGTTGTTGGTATACAATAGCATAATAAGAGGATTATTTCATATATATTCTTTTAATATACTACCATAACAACGATTAGTTCATTTAAATTCTTGATTGTGAATCTGGCCCGCGGGTGAACAATATTAATTGTCAAATATTTAAAAATAACAGGAAATTATTATAATTATTTTTTAAAATACAGTGAATTTACAAAAATAATAGAATAAAAATATTCCACCTTATATCACTATTACATGACATAACTTAAAAGAGTTCAAATCACTCAGGCGCTCGTTTTATATATATATATATATTTAATATGAGAATTTATCCCACAACAGTTATGCTAAAATTGTAAACATACCTTCAAGGTTTCAAGTATTCAGATATGATCTATTTAAGGCAAATAAATTCAAACGCCTTTAACAGCATAGAGTCCAAGTTTGATTTGTAGTTTTTATTTAAAAAAAAGTTTGAACTTTTTTTGTCTTGCAAAACTATCCAATGCCCAAAATCTTTTTTCTAAGAACAATTCAAAACATATAAAATCGTTTCTAAAAATAGATTTTTGATACTCATCTAAAAAGACTAGAAAAGTTTTTTCAAAAAAAAAAATTCCTTCTCGTCAAACGAATATTGCAAAACATAAGAATGCTCTTAACTAGTTGACTGCACTTGATCCTGCTTGCTTATTTTAGAATTTGAATACCAATTAGCTTAAGTCGCTCCTAAGCGTCCAAGACTTCTCCCAACACTGATAAGAGTTCTATACTCTATGAATCCATCGCTCAAGACGAAGCTGCTTCAAAGGGGGACCGAGGCTTGGCTTACCCTTTTGGGGACACCTCCATTTTCCAGTGACCTCTAAAGCATCAGAGTTCTGATAATTGGTCGTTTCTATCAATGCCTTTCTTCTATCAACAACCTTTTCACCAGCAGGCGAAACACTTCTATTATTCCTTGAACACTCTAATAAAATCCCTTGGGACATTTTCAAAGAATCTGCATTTGCTGTTCTTGTACTCCCATTTTTCCTTGTTGCAACAAAACCATTTTCTGCAATTCCTTTTTGATAATTTTCCTTGTCATTCCTCCTATGAGTTTGTTTCCTAGGCGAAGCTCCACAATCTTGAGCCAACTTAGAGTTACTCGTAGGTGATAAAGGACTAACTTCTTCCATGAACTTCTCTTTGAAGTCAGTCGTATGGAACGAGTTTGTTTGAGGTTTATCCTTCTTACTGCTTGAAATTCCATTGAGATTCCATGACACAGAACAAGCTTCTGGGACAATTTTAGCTCCAATTTGGAGATAGAACCTTCATCATCAAAGCTTAGTTCTCTAATGTCTTTGGATGGACTCGTGACATTGCTTTGCTGTGCTTTACCTTCCAAGATGTCTTTAAAAGTCTTATCTGAATGTATCTTATTCTGAGAAGACGAACTTCTCTTCCCTCCAATCCTATCAATTCTCTGCAACACGACCACAAACGTTAAAATATGACTTCCACAAATATGTGAAATGCTTTCCCTCCTTAATAACAATTTTAATTTTCTTTTGGAACAAGGAGATAGACAGATACAGAAGGTGTACCTTACAAACCTGTTTCTGCTCACGAACTTCAATAGAGCTATTATGTCTTGTGAAATTATAATGCTCTTTCTCCTCATCAACCTTTTCATCTCCACTTCTAACTTTTCTAATTATGGTCAATTTCTCTTCTGTCTCTAAATCGCTATCTTCAACAACAAATTTCTCTGGTTCCATTTCTAAATGAAGCGAATCTTCAAATTGATCACTTGTACCCAATACAGGAGATTCATATGCATAGCTTGAGAACCAATTTTTGACATCAGGAGGTTCTAACACAAATTAAAAAGAAAAAGGGGAAATTTACTTGTGCAAAATTACTGAACGACCAAATATGAATTTTCAAAGTCAGTGATACTAACCTGTAAAGACTGTAGATGGATCAGGAGAATCCAAAATCTGAATCAACATCAATGTGTTAGATATAAGAAACTTAGCCCTTTGCAGCTGGCTTTTACAGCTGTGCTATAAATAGTTGTGAAAGTAAATAAATAATGTCTAGTTACAAGAGATAATGTTGGACACACCTTTTTATTCATAAGCCAGAAAAGGAAAAAGAATGCCAAAAAGGCCATAGAAATATAATCATAATTTTACCTTAATTGAGGACTTTTCGTCAGGCTCATCATCTCCTAAAGAACTATCACTCTTAACATCAATTTCTCTAGTTGCAGCCATATTCTCTTGTCCATTATGGCGTTCTCCCACAAGAGACCCTCCTTTTTCACATTCACTTCCTTCAGAAACAGAATCTTGAACATCATCATTCGTATCCAATACAAAAGATTCATAAGCGTAGCTTGAAAACCAGTTTCCGATGCCAGCGGGCTCTAACAAAACAAGAAAAAATAAAAAATCACATCTTCTTGCAACCATCGAACATTCGAACAAACGTCATAAATGAACAATGAAAAGAAGCAACTCATACCAGAAACCTGGGAGGGCAAGCATGAGGAATCCAGAATCTATCACAATAAAAATAATTAGATAAAAGAGACTCTAACCTTATGCATCATTAAATAAATGTCTTCGGTTTCAAGTACCTCACTGATGATAAGATGATTTTCTGTCTCTTCGGTGCTTTCTTTGGAAACGAAACATCCGCTATCTCTAGTAACAGGATCTTTGAATCCATCAGTTGTGCCCAATACAGGGGATTCATACTCATAGCTCAAGAACCAGTTTCTAACATCTGGCGGCTCTGATAACCCCCCCCCCTCACAACAAAGAAGCAAAAGCAAAAATAAATAAAAATAAAACCAAATGTAAAAGAACTGTACTGACCAGAAGGAAGCGATAGCGGAGTTGTGGAACCTTGAATCTGTGACAATAAAGATCGTATTATAGAGTTCAGAAATTTCTATTGTCATATGTATTTATGGATAAATAAAGGAATTATGGGGAGTTTGAAAATAGCCTTTTAATTCGTTCATTTTCCTGCGTTTTCTAAGGAACCAAACAGGAAGCAGATGATAATGATTGAAATATGTAACAGCAGAATTATCCGTACCTGAGAACCGAGTTGATTTGGATATTCTCTCCCTCCCAGCAGAAAGATAACGGTGGTCGGTGGTAGCAACATGTTTTTGTTTATTATTATTTTTTTTTTTGAATTTCGCGGGCGCAAATTGGCGCTATATTTTCGTCAAATCCGGTGTAAAGTCAATTCGGGCGGTGAGGTACCCATCAAAATAGAATGGGTAGGGGCTGTGGGCCTCCTATAATTTTGTGGGGTTTTTTTCCAAAAGGAAAATTATATCAGGCTTGCGTTCTTGGAGAACAACAACCATCCATACTTAACTTTCGCATAGGGATGACAAAATCCTTCATGAATTTGGGGCCCTATGGAGCCCCACCCTAAATGAGAAAAATTTTGAATAATTTTTGAGGAATGGGGTGGGGAGTGAGGGAAAAATAATCCCAAAATTCTTATTGGGGTGAGATTTGGTTTTGTACTCCCCACCTCAATCCCCATTATATATAAATATGTTTTTAATTCTTATTTAATAATTTTATTTTATCAATTATAATGTCAATTAATAATTTTTTTTAATTTTTATGCAATATAAACAAGATATAAATGAAAGAAAATCCTATAATATTTTTCAACTCTGAAACATTGTTATATTTTCTTTTCTCTTTTAAGGTGCTACGCTCTTTAAATTTTTTTCACTTTTAATATCATTTTAAGATATTGTTTCAAACTTTTAGATATTTTTTTAAAAGAATTTAAATACTTTATAATATGATGATAATTTTATTTTAAATCTCTAATTTTTAACTTATTAAAATAATATATTTATACATATTATAAAATAAATAAATGGAGAATGGGGTGGGGATGGGGAAATCATTCCCCACATGGGGTTTCTCCATCCCCACCCCACTAAATTTATTGGGGACTGGGGTGGGGAATGGAGGCAAAAATTTATAACGGGGTGGGGAATGGGGTAGGCCTCCCCACCCCCACCCCACCCCATTGCCATCCCTACTTTTGCATTTCTTGAAGCAAAAGCGGCAAGGAAAAAATAGGGTAGCTACTTTGAAAATTGATATGTCTAAGGCATATGACAAGATTGAGTAGAACTTTCTTCAAGCTATGATGCTCAAGCTGGGGTTTGATGCGATATGGGTGGACTTAATTATGCTCTGCATTTCTACTGTCCGGTATAGTGTGTTGCGTGAGGGTAAGGTGATTGGTCCGATTATTCCTTGCAGAGGTCTTCGCCAAGGAGATCCATTATCATCATATTTATTCATTATTTGTACGGAAGGTTTAAGCTCATTAATTTGAAGGCAAGAAAGAAATGGCTTGCTTCATGGAGTCAAATTTGCGAGAGGAGCTCTGACAGTGTCTCATTTGTTTTTTTTCCAGATAATAGCTTTCTTTTCTTTCAAGCAAACATCAACGAAGCTTCCTTAATTAAGCATTTGTTGGCGGTGTATGGTCGAGCCTCTAGCCAAGTGGTTAATTTTAACAAGTCTTCAATCTCATTTAGTACTAATGTGCTTGAAGTTGGAACTCGGCAAGTATGTGATATTCTTATGGTTACCAACACCACTAATCATGGAGCCTATTTTGGCCTGCCATCATACATTGGCAGGAAAAAGAAAGAAGTCTTGAGATATATTTGGGACAGGCTCTGGCAAATACTTTAAGGGTGGAGTACGCGGATGCTCTCTCGGGCTGGCAAAGAGATTTTACTAAAGACTGTGGCACTTGCTATGCCTAATTATGCTATGAACATTTACTTGCTGCCAAGTGAGTTGTGTAGAGAATTAGAAGTGATGATGAATTCCTTTTGGTGGCATAGCAATCACAGTGGAGGGAAAGGGATTACTTGGGTTAGATGGGAATATTTGTGCAATCCAGAGGGTTATGGTGGTCTTGACTTTAAATAGCTTCATCTATTCAACATTGCGATGCTAGGAAAACAATTGTGGTGATTATTAACCCGTCTTGATTCTCTTATGGCTAAAATTCTTAAAGCTCATTACTATCCACGAACTTCTGTCCTGCGAGCTTCTTTAGGGCACAATCCCAGCTATGTGTGGTGCTCTATTTTGGCAGCAAAAGACGTGGTGATTTAAGGGAGTAGAGTGCAAGTTGGCAGTGGACAGACGATTTCCATTAGTAAGTATCCGTGGCTTCCAGATCTCAATGATGGCTTTATTTCTTCTAATTTTAATGAAGAACTTGCTACAACATCTGTCAGTAGTATAATGATGTCTAACTAACGAGTATGGGATCATGATGTGATTTCGAACATTTTCAACTCAAGAGATAAAGCATTGATTCTGCAAATTCCTCTTAGTTCCCGCCGAGATAATGATGTGTGGTATTGGTTGGCTGACTCTCGAGGTTGCTATTCGATTCGTAGCTGTTATAAACTATTAACTTCTACTACCCCTGATTTTTTTGCGGGTGTATGGCGAAAATTGTGGAACTTGAATGTGCCGAACAAGGTTAAGAATTTTATTTGGCAAGCTGCAGCCAATGTTTTGCCTACTGCAGTTAATTTAATTTCTAAAAGGGTGGATTTTCCCTCTACTTGTATTGTGTGCAATGCTTATGAGGAAATTGTTATACATTCTTTGATTGAGTGCAGCTTTGCTAAGTCTTGTTGAATCTCTTCCCCTGTGGGTTTTGTTGGCCA
This sequence comes from Citrus x clementina, assembly GCF_000493195.1. Classification (NCBI taxonomy): domain Eukaryota; kingdom Viridiplantae; phylum Streptophyta; class Magnoliopsida; order Sapindales; family Rutaceae; genus Citrus; species Citrus x clementina. Next base: position 5,107,976 of record NW_006262339.1, on the reverse strand, counting down.
CTGCTCTTCTTTCTTGGATTGGCTTGATCACATCTTTACACGTTGCAATAAAGATGAGTGCAATATTGTTGTAATGCTTTGCTGGAGGATTTGGATTAATCGCAATGATAGAATTTGGAACAACAAAGCTAGCTCAGCTTATCAGGTTCTTAACTCAGCTGGGCAGCTTCTTTATCAGTGGCAAGCAGCAAATAAGCAACTGTATTTTGTTAATGATGATGTTCCCAGGCAGGTTTATGGGGCATTGTATTGGGAGAAGCCTAAGTTTGGCTGGGTTAAGTGCAATGTGGACGCAGCTGTTTTTGCATCTCAGGGAAAGATTGGGTTTGGTTGTCTGCTTCGAAATTCAGAAGGATGTTTCTTGGCAGCACGGTGTGCTGGTATGGCAGGAAATTTTGGAGCTCGAGAAGCTGAAGCTCTTGACATCTGTGAAGCTCTTAGTTGGCTTAAAGGGTTGCAGTTTCCTTGTGTTATTATAGAGATAGACTGCCTACAAGTGTTCCGAGCTTTGGTTGAGGAGTTTTCAGGTCCAAATGGTTTTGGATTAATTATCGAAAAATGTCAAGCTCTAGTTATGTCTTTAGGAGAAGTGCAATTCTCGTTTGTATGTCGGTTTGCGAACTTTGCTGCTCACTCTGTTGCAAGAGCAGCAAGTTCTATGTCAGGTCCCTAAAAGTGGAATTTCGTTCCACCTCGGTGGCTATTAAATACTCTGTAATTCCTTTTGCTTAATGAAATCTTTTCCATTTTAAAAAAACAAAATAAAGGCAACTCAATTTATAATCAATATACCTGGAAAAACATAACCTTGTAATGAAAAAAAAATTTAATAAATATAGAGGATATAATTGACTTTGTACATATCAAATCTATTTTTATTATTTTGTATTTTTATCCAACCAATGAATTTATACAACATCTGTTTGTATAAAATAAATTTTTACAAAAATTTGTAACTCTATCATCACACTATCTAATATTTCATTGTTTATACTGTTTATTCTTTAATGAAAGATCTAAATATGAAATTTTGAAAAAAAAAAAAGAAAGAGAGAGAGAAAGCAAACAAATAAGAGAAAATTAATAGGCAGAGAATCCTAAGGTAAATAAATAGTATTCAATTAGATTCTTTTAATAGATTGTCAAAATAATAACAAAGATAACTATGCAAAAGAGCAGACAGATAAGAACAATACTACCACAATTAAAATTTTTTATACCATAACTAAATAAGGATAATGATGATAATATTATTAGATTTCTTTCCTAACGAGGAGAATTGTGTATATGCACAAAAATGTCAAAAACAACTAGCCAATCAGTGTTAGGACTAATTACCACAATTAAACTCTTTTATGCCATAACTAAATAACAAAGATAACTATGCAAAAGAGCAGACAGATAAGAACAATACTACCACAATTAAAATTTTTTATACCATAACTAAATAAGGATAATGATGATAATATTATTAGATTTCTTTCCTTACGAGGAGAATTGTGTATATGCACAAAAATGTCAAAAACAACTAGCCAATCAGTGTTAGGACTAATTACCACAATTAAACTCTTTTATGCCATAACTAAATAAGGTAAAGATAATAATATTATTAGATTTCTTTCCTTACAAGGAGAATTATATATATGGGCAAAAATGTCAGAAACAACTAGCCAATCAATGTTAGGACTAAAAAATTAGACATACATTTATTTTTTTTTTGGGTAAGTATCCCAATATGCATATATGAATCAAACCAAGGTGTCTTATTAATTAAATGTCTATTTTTGACAACTAAAAAAATCATTCACTTATAAAATTGAGATATAAACCCATAGCACACGTTGAGAAATGTCATGATGAATAACAAAGAAAATTGGTATTGATTAACAATACTTTGTTATACTGTCACATTGTTAACTACATCTATTATGATAAAAAATTATTGTCTTCACTTTATATAATTGTAGTATGGCACATAAGAATTTAAATCAGATTAGTAAGCAATTGTAGTATCAGTAATTTTATGTCCATTACTATTACTATTTTGAACAATTTTGAGTGAAGAACATAAAAAACAAAGAGTAATGATATAGTTACAAACTCTTGTACAAATTGATGTGGCGTTGTGTTGAGTGTTAGAAAATGCATATTTATAAAGGAGAAAACTGTCATTTTACATTTCAAGTCTTACTAACAACCCTTACTTTTATGTATTTAACATTCTTATGATTTAATTACGTGTGTTTTATTTTAATTAAGTAATTTATGTATTTTAGGGGCATTATAGTCATTTCACAATAAAGGAGAGATCAGACGGCAAAACGGACATCACTTTTGAACTCAGGACGGTCGAAAACCTTAGGAGGAGCATAAAAGGAAAAATGGCACTATTCACATGTACGGTACTATTCACGTGTACGATACTGTATACGTTACTGTTCACGACACTGTTCACATAGACGGATGATGACGTGGCATTGACCGATGATGTGGCATTGACTGATGAGGTGTCACGATCCTGTTGGACTAAAATTCTTATGTACTGTTGATGGTGACGTGGCAGCATATCAGTGGACGAAAAATCTCGCGTACGGTGCATGCATCACACAGGATTATTTTCAACCAAACCGCGTTACTGTTCATCCGGGTCAAACCGTGTTACTGTTCATCCGCGTGGTCAAACCGTGGATTGTTGACTGATGACGTGGCGCAATCCTGAGCGTCCAAACTGTTTTTAATCCGATGGCCATGATTTACTCCATGTATCTATAAAAAGGGGGCCTCCCCCCCCTAATTTGATATCTCTGAATCCATTTTTGGGATCCATTTTCTGTAATTCCCTCTCCATCTTGTATTTTCTTCGTATTTTAATAAATTCCCATTTTGCCCGTAGTTCAATTATGAGTGGCTAATTTTCTTTCAAGCTTGGGTTGAAGGTGAAGTCTCAACATGTGTCATGGGCTTAATTTGGTAAATTTATTTTCTCTTCCCCTTTAATTTTTGTGGATGTTTTGACTTCTCGTCGACAAATAATAATAGTCTTGTCTAGATACCGCCTTGGTTACACCGGCTCTCTAGTATAAGGTTATTATTATTTGGCACGATAAGCCCTTAGCACCATATTGATTAGAGCGTGGTTCATGAGGTGTGGATTCCCCCCTCATGATTTAATTGGCATTAATACGGATTATTTAGCCCATGATGCATGTTGATACGGATCCAGATACCCAAGTACGTCAATTTAATAGATTTTCTCTTCAATTTATTCTCTCCATTGCAATTCCAATTTTAGAATTTATTCTCGCCATTTTAATTTAAGTATTAGCATATTCCAAATCATTTCCCCCATAAATCCAACTACCCATTTACAAAATTAATTCTATATATAATTAAAATCCACCTCCTCGTGGGATCGACACTCGTCACCATTAGTCTATACTACAATAGATTCGTGCGCTTGCGAGTACATTAAAATTTGCACAACAAGTTTTTGGCGCCGTTGCCGGGGAGGTAAGTAATTTTAATTCATAGAATTAAACTTTTTGTTTAATAATTTCTTTTATTTGTTTTCTTCTATTTTTTTTAATTAAAAAAAAAGAAAAAAAAGTGAATCTACATTTAAAGGTTAGTATTTCTTTTCTTTTTCTCTTCTTTAAAATTCTGTGATTTAATTTTCAATTTATTTTTCTTTGTAATTTTTTTTATTTTTTTATCTTATTAATTTAATTTTTAGTTAATTTCTTTCACGTATTTATTTTTGTGTATTTTTATAGAAAGGTTGTAATAGCGCAATAAGGTTAGTATCGTAATTTCTCCCTCTTCTTTATTTTTATTTGTTTTGTTCCCATCTTTATTTTTTGTTTTGTTTGCATCTTTATTTTTATTTTATTTATTTTGCATGCATGGTCGTAGGTCATTACTACCTAATCTTGAACCTATAGACCTTGAATTAGAAAAAACACTTCGCACACACAAACACGTTAAAAATAAAATGGATTTACAAGCACCACAGGAGAGGCCATTTAAGGACTATTTTAGTCCCTTAGCTAATTTGAGCACGTCATGCATAAGATACCCAAATGTAGCTGCTAGGAGTTTTGAATTAAAACCTAGTGTGTTAAATTGTCTCCCTACATTTTATGGCCTAGAAAATGAGGATCCATATAATCATTTGAATGATTTTCATGCCATTTGTCAAACATTCAAATATGAGAATTTTTCAGATGATGATGTTAAACTTAGACTATTCCCATTTTCTTTAAAAGATAGAGCTCGTTCATGGCTTAATACATTGCCTGCTAATAGCATTGCATCATGGGAACAAATGGTTACAAAATTTTTAAATAAATATTTCCCAGTGCATAAAACCAATGCTATTCGCAGGGAAATCTCGGAGTTTACCCAGAAAGATGACGAGCAATTTTTCGAAACATGGGAGCGATTCAATGGGCTACTCTTGAAGTGTCCACATCATGGGTACGAGAAATGGCACCAATGCCAATACTTTTTGGAGGGATTATTGCCGAATGTGCAAGAATGGCTAATGGCAACAAGTGGAGGAGAGCTAATGTCAAAAAGTGCATCAGAGATTTGGGAATTCTTCCAGCGACAAGCGGACAATTCCCAACAACGGAGTCGATCACTCAGGAATACTAGAAGGATTAAAGGAGTGAATGAGGTTCACATTGGCGAGTCAACTTCGGGAATCAAAGAAGTCAAGGAGATGGTTGAAGGTCTTGCTCGACAAATAGCATCATTATCGACTGCTAAATCAACAGAACCACATGACCATGACTCATACTCAGATCAAGCCAATGCCATAGGTGTAATGAGAAAGCCATCAAATTACAACCCATACTCCAACACATATAACCCTGGATGGAGAGATCACCCTAATTTTTCATGGTCTCAAGGATTCCAACAGAATGGACCAGCAGCTCCAGCTCCACCAATGCAACAAATTTCTCAAACTCCTCAAGCCTCTCAGCCACCATTTAGACCATACAATCAGAACCAGAATTACTCTCAGCCCAGACCATGGGAGGATGCATTCCAAAATTTCAAGAATGTTACTCACTCCACGATTGAGCAACAGAACCGCACCATTGATGGACTACGAAATGAATTGAGAGCGGGCTTCAACTCACAAGCTCAATCAGTTTCAAGCCTCGAGAAGATGGTGGGACAACTTGCTTCTTCAGTTCAGACCTTGGCAATGACTGTTGAGAAAGGAAAATTTCCAAGTCAACCAGTGCCTAATCCTAAAGGAATGCATGAAGCGAGTACCAGTTCACCACAGCAGCATGGAGAGGTCAAAGCAATAATGACCTTGCGAAAAGGAAAAGAAATCGACAACAAAGTGGAGATGCCGGTGACAAAGGAAAATCAAATTGTACCTGTGAACGTTGAGGACTCACCACCGGAGGAGAGAGAAGAAGCCAACCCACGAGAATACGTTCCCAAAGCTCCATTTCCTCAGAGGTTAGCGAAAGGAAAAAAGGGAAAATCTACAGGTGAGATTCTCGAAATCTTCAAACAGGTAAGTGTTAATATCCCTTTACTTGATGCTATAAAGCAAGTTCCATCTTATGCCAAGTTTCTTAAAGATTTGTGTACTAAAAAGAGAAACATGCATGTTCAAAAGAAGGCATTTTTAACAGAAAACGTTAGTTCTATACTCCAACATAAAATTCCTTTAAAATGCAAAGACCCAGGCTCCCCCACTATCTCATGTAGTATAGGGAACCACACAATTGAGAATGCTTTGTTGGATTTAGGAGCTAGTGTAAATTTATTGCCTTACTCTGTGTTTGTGAAACTTGGACTGGGAGAATTACACCCAACTCCAGTGGTGTTACAACTTGCAGATCGGTCCACGAAAATACTTCGTGGTATTGTGGAGGACGTGCTTATCCAGGTAGACAAGTTTTATTTTCCTGTTGATTTTATTGTAATTGACACTCAACCAATACAGGATTCAAGGAAGCACATCCCCATTATTCTAGGCCGACCTTTCTTGGCAACTGCGGATGCTCACATTCAATGCAGGACTGGAAATATGCAGTTGTCCTTCGGCAACATGACTATGGAGCTGAACATCTTCAACATTGCCAAACAACCTCACAGTGCAGATGATGGAATTGTTGATGTGGATTTAATTGAAGCATTAGTTGATGACACTTTTCTTTCAAACCTTAGTGATGATCCCTTACAAACATGTTTAACTCACTTTGGTTTTGATTTTGATATTGACAGATCAGTTGATGAGGTCAACGCCCTGCTTGACTCAGCACCATCTATGGACACTAATAAATGGAAGTCAAGAGTTGAGCAACTAGCACCATCAGAGAAGCAACTCATTCCATCATCAGAATCACCACCGAAACTCGAGCTCAAACCATTGCCCAACACTTTGGAATATGCGTTTTTGGGAGAAGAAAGTACTCTGCCGGTAATCATCTCATCATCCCTCAATGATGAACAAAAAGGTAAGTTGTTGGATGTTTTAAAAGAGCACAAAGGAGCATTAGGATGGACCATAGCAGACATTAAAGGTATAAACCCAGTAGATTGCATGCATTACATTCACCTTGATGAAAATGCTAAAACTACTAGGGAGATGCAACGTCGGTTAAATCCTAACATGAAAGAAGTTGTTAGAACTGAAGTCCTTAAGCTATTAGATGCAGGTATCATTTACCCAATTTCTGATAGTTCATGGGTCAGTCTTGTACAAGTTGTCCCTAAAAAGTCAGGAGTCACAGTAGTTACCAATGCTGATAATGAATTGATACCCACTAGAGTGACTACAGGATGGCGTGTATGCATTGATTATAGAAAATTGAATTCTGTCACACGTAAAGACCATTTTCCTTTACCATTTATTGATCAAATGCTTGATAGATTAGCAGGCCATGAATTTTACTGCTTTCTAGATGGTTACTCAGGATATAATCAGATTCCCATAGCACCAAAAGATCAAGAGAAAACTACTTTCACTTGCCCTTTTGGCACATTTGCATATAGGAGAATGCCATTTGGATTATGTAATGCACCTGCTACATTTCAACGATGCATGTTAAGCATTTTTTCTGATATGGTTGAACGATTCCTTGAAGTCTTTATGGATGACTTTTCTGTCTTTGGTGATTCGTTTGATCAATGTTTACATCATCTAACACTAGTTCTGCAGAGATGTATCGAGAAGAACTTGATCTTAAATTGGGAGAAATGTCATTTTATGGTAAAACAAGGTATTGTTCTCGGTCACATCATTTCGAGCAAAGGTATTGAGGTTGACAAAGCCAAGGTGGATCTCATTTCCAATCTTCCTCCACCCAAAACAGTCAGAGAAGTAAGATCTTTCCTTGGGCATGCTGGGTTCTATAGACGTTTCATTAAAGATTTTAGCAAAGTTTCTAGGCCCTTATGCAATTTACTTGCTAAGGATGTACCTTTTATCTTTAATGATTCATGTCTTATGGCGTTTGAAAAATTAAAACAGTTGTTGACATCATCACCCATCATTCAGGCCCCGAACTGGAGCTTACCATTTGAGCTCATGTGTGATGCATCTGACTATGCAGTAGGAGCAGTATTAGGACAAAGAGTTGATCGAATTCCCCACGTTATTTACTATGCTAGTATGACATTAAATGATGCACAGTTGAACTATTCAACTACTGAAAAAGAAATGCTAGCAGTAGTGTTTGCATTGGAAAAATTTCGATCATATCTTATTGGTTGTAAAATAATTATATTCACAGATCATGCTGCTCTTAAATATCTTCTCACAAAGAAAGATGCAAAAGCCAGACTAATTCGTTGGGTATTACTTTTGCAGGAATTTGACTTGGAATTCAAAGATAAGAAAGGGATAGAAAATGTTGTGGCGGACCACCTCTCTCGTCTCCATTTTGACACAACTACAGAGCCATTACCATTAAATGAGTCATTCCCTGATGAACAATTGATGAATGTGGAAGTATTACCGTGGTATGCTGACATCGTGAATTATCTTGTTACAGGTAAACTTCCAGAGCATTGGACCAAGCAAGACAAGGCTAAATTCTTTGCAGAGATAAAGAATTTCTTTTGGGATGACCCGTATTTGTTCAAGTATTGTGCGGATCAAATTGTTAGACGATGTGTCCCAGAAAGTGAAATTCAGAATATCCTTTCATTCTGCCATGAACAAGCTTGTGGAGGCCATTTCAGTGCTAAGAAGACAGCGACTAAAGTTTTACAATGTGGTTTCTATTGGCCATCTATATTTCGAGACGCTTACACTTTCTGTTCTTCATGTGATAGGTGTCAACGAATGGGAAGCATTACACGAAGGAACATGATGCCACTAAATCCAATTTTAGTGGTTGAGATTTTTGACGTATGGGGTATCGACTTCATGGGACCCTTTCCCCCTTCTTTTGGCCATCAATACATATTGGTTGCTGTTGACTACGTATCAAAATGGGTAGAAGCAATTCCATGTATGACCAATGATCACAAGGTGGTGATAGCATTTTTGAAAAGCAACATTGTTTCACGCTTTGGATTCCCTCGAGCAATAATCAGTGATGGTGGTGC
>NW_006262339.1:5079722-5098530 GCF_000493195.1 Citrus x clementina | reverse complement strand
ACCCCGGTGAAGTGGCGGATAACGGTACTCCGTGACAATCAAGTCGGTTACTTCAGTTTCCCATAATAACTGATATTCTGAGGCGAAGGTATGGACAGAAACGAGATTCTAACGAAGCTTCACAAGCGATTCCCTTCACTTCCTCAGAATGCCCTCCTTACGATCTATAAAGCTCGGTCCGAACGCATGCGATTACTCATGAGAAATAACATACCTGCTGACATCCGTTGGTTAATCGAGGCTAAAGTACGATCGGCAGGTGAGTTACCTCCAAAATTTATTGCATACATGCCTGGTTGTGGTAAAGGAAATTATGCAAGAAAACGACGAGCTCGAAGAATTTCTGTTGCTTGTCATAAGTGTGCCAGAATGAGTTGCAATAAAAACCCATGTTCTTTAGGAATGATGTCTGATAACAGGGAAGATAAGATTCAATTCATTAGGGATGGCTTGAATAAGGAGTCATTGGATGATATCCTTTTGTCTCTTGAAACGCATCCCAGTGGATATGTGCAAGGAGCGATTCTCCAGTTATGGCCATTATTCCAGAAAGAGCATGCACGATATAGTCTCGGGAATCTGACTATAAACGACCCTGTTTGCCTGTTTATAAGAAAACTGGATGGGAAGCCTATCCTCGACCCATAGAGGGCGTTCAAGCCGTTTCTGGACGTAAAACCAGAGGAAGATGTGAGCCACAGTCGCAACTACGTGTAAATATCCTTTTACTTTACTGTTATTTTATTTCATTTCACTGTTGTTTTATTGTTTGCATTATTGTCTTTAATAATTTTATTACTGTTTGCTTTTTCCTTTTTACTGTTTTCTTTTTGACTCGCGAGCCATGTGCTTCATGCGTTATTTGACACTAACATGTTACCTCATTCACAGCTGTGACCCACTATCACCAAGACTCTTAAATGTGATTTCTTTTGTCAAACACTCACAAATTGTTTTTGAGAAATATTTCAATGGCAGCTACTCCCAATAGACAATTCAAGAACATTTGTGTGCTTTCTGGATTTACCTATGGCAAACATAAAGAGTTCGTTGAGGCAGCCATAGATCTTGGTCGAAGCATAGCAGCGAGAAATTTACATTTGGTGTATGGAGGAGGTAACCGAGGGTTATCAAAAATGGTCTCCGAAGCAGCTTTTATCAGAGGAAGTCAAGTGTTAGGCATCATCCCAAGAGTCCTAAAACCATTGGGCAGTTCGTCTGACTCATCAACTGGAGAAGAGTTAATCGTCTCAGGTATGCAAGAAAGAATAACTGAAATGCTTAATCATGCTGATGCTTTTGTTTTCCTTCCAGGAGATCTTGCAACACTAGAGGCACTTATGACACTAGCATCTTGGGCCCATCTGCACATCCACCAGAAACCCATCGGTTTGTTAAATGTCAATAACTTTTATGATGGCTTTATCGCATTTCTTAACCATGCAATAAAAAACTATTTCATTCCCTCTAATGTGAAAAAACTCTTTATTTGTGCTCACACTGCTAATGAGCTACTTGATATGTTACAAGCTTATCGACCGGAGCCAGACCCCTGGACCTTTGTGTTGGAGCGTCCAAATAATGATGGTAACAGTAGCCGCAGTAAGAAGTACAAATTAGATTTAACTCTCCGCCTGTAAATATTTTCTTCTGTGTTGCACCACCCAGGTGATGTCTTCTAAACTCTACTTCTTTCATTTCAAACATTGAGGACAATGTTTCATTCTGGTTGGGGGGAGGGAATAGTCGACAATTGTGGAATTTTGGTTAAGTTTTTACTAATTTTTTGTTGTAGAAACTAACTGTTGCTAACTTTTTGTGTTGAAGATGGCTGAATATGGAGTGTAGTTACTCTAGAAACGCATCTTCATTGTTTAAAAACAAGTTCAAAAAAAAAAATTCAAAAAAAAAAAATTAATTTCAGACATTTTCTTTTTCTTTATTATGTGTTTATGTTTATTTTTCTTCTTTAATTTCTCCTCTATAAATATACATTTTCCAACTTTTGAGTCAAAGATGGCTGAATATGGAGTGTAGTGCCTCTAGAAACGCATCTTCTTAGTTAAAAAAAAAAAAAAAATTTCTAATAAATTTTTCTACATCATTTTCACATTCCTGCATGCATATTTTTCTTTCATGTTTAGAATAGGTTGGGGGGTAGAATGTTGTTAAAAAAAAATTTGTGTTATTTGTTTTAACATTGGATGACATGATTAATTTCAAATTTTATTATTTGTATTATCTTTGGTCTTAAGTGATGTTACGCTATGTTTGCTACTTTACATGTTGATGTCGGAGACAAATATGAGTTGCTTGAAGGAATGAACATGTCATAAATAAGTGCCAAGTGAGTTGTTGAGCCTATCATTTTCTTGGAGAGTAACCATTTTGCCCATTCTCTATACAGCTTAGCAGTTTATTATTTTATACACGATCTCTACATTTCTTTTGAGTTAACCCTTTAAAAAAAAATGGTAAAAAAAAAAGAAAAAAAAAAAGAAAAAAAAGAGTGTGTTGCTACATTTGGAGGCCCATCTAACTAGTAGATATGGAAAATTATTTAGAGCCCTAAAAGACGATGGAGAGGCCATCTTTGATCCGTTTGAGCCTTTCAAGCCATCCCTTTTATTTAATATCCATAGTTAACCCTTTTGAGCCTTTAAAAAAAAAAAAACATTTTCTTTGTCAACTTATCATCTTGACCCACTCCGATTTGGAGTATTACCTGATATCTTATAAGTTCCATCACCTATGTATGTTTGAGAAAATGTAAATAATTATTTTGTTCAGTGAAGTTATGCCAAATAAAAGCAAAAAAAAAAACAAAAAAAAAACAAAAACAAAAACAAAAGTTGTTGTTTCAAAAGAATAAAAATAGGTGAAATCCACCTTGCAACTTCCAAAAAAAAAAAAAAAAATTCTCTGCATTTTTCTCAAACATACACTTTGTTTTCCTTATTTTCCTTCTTTGTTAGCCATGTCCCTAGCCTACGTTTCGTCCTAATAAAAGTCCTTCTTGATTTTAGGGAACTATAGTTTGAAGTAGAAGCTAGTTATATGGGCTAAAAAGATGTAGTGATGCATAATTAAAAAAAAAAAGATAAATAAAGTGGGTTGACTAACATTTTATTTGACTTGAGATCGTATTATTTCTAAGCTGAGGGCATATTTATTTCATCTTGGTGAGAGCATGTGATATCACTTCTTTATTATTTTCTCTCTCAATTACCATTCATTGGAGTGACTATTTTTATTGGGATTAATTTATTTGTGAGAGTGTCACTACTTCCAGTGAGATTTTGGGGTTTGACATGTCATTCTTGAGAGTAGCTAAAACAAAGTCTACTGGGCTAATTCATGTGGATGGTTGATGTGGGTGTGATGTTGCTTTAGACTGGAGATAATGCTTATACTTTTATTTGATTGCTATCATTAATCTGATGGAATAAATACGAGTGTTTCTATTAAAACAAAAAAAAAAAATTATTTTGAATTTGAATTTTGTTTTCGCTTTATTTGCTAGGGACTAGCAATAAGCTGGTTGGGGGGTGTGTTGAGTGTTAGAAAATGCATATTTATAAAGGAGAAAACTGTCATTTTACATTTCAAGTCTTACTAACAACCCTTACTTTTATGTATTTAACATTCTTATGATTTAATTACGTGTGTTTTATTTTAATTAAGTAATTTATGTATTTTAGGGGCATTATAGTCATTTCACAATAAAGGAGAGATCAGACGGCAAAACGGACATCACTTTTGAACTCAGGACGGTCGAAAACCTTAGGAGGAGCATAAAAGGAAAAATGGCACTATTCACATGTACGGTACTATTCACGTGTACGATACTGTATACGTTACTGTTCACGACACTGTTCACATAGACGGATGATGACGTGGCATTGACCGATGATGTGGCATTGACTGATGAGGTGTCACGATCCTGTTGGACTAAAATTCTTATGTACTGTTGATGGTGACGTGGCAGCATATCAGTGGACGAAAAATCTCGCGTACGGTGCATGCATCACACAGGATTATTTTCAACCAAACCGCGTTACTGTTCATCCGGGTCAAACCGTGTTACTGTTCATCCGCGTGGTCAAACCGTGGATTGTTGACTGATGACGTGGCGCAATCCTGAGCGTCCAAACTGTTTTTAATCCGATGGCCATGATTTACTCCATGTATCTATAAAAAGGGGGCCTCCCCCCCCTAATTTGATATCTCTGAATCCATTTTTGGGATCCATTTTCTGTAATTCCCTCTCCATCTTGTATTTTCTTCGTATTTTAATAAATTCCCATTTTGCCCGTAGTTCAATTATGAGTGGCTAATTTTCTTTCAAGCTTGGGTTGAAGGTGAAGTCTCAACATGTGTCATGGGCTTAATTTGGTAAATTTATTTTCTCTTCCCCTTTAATTTTTGTGGATGTTTTGACTTCTCGTCGACAAATAATAATAGTCTTGTCTAGATACCGCCTTGGTTACACCGGCTCTCTAGTATAAGGTTATTATTATTTGGCACGATAAGCCCTTAGCACCATATTGATTAGAGCGTGGTTCATGAGGTGTGGATTCCCCCCTCATGATTTAATTGGCATTAATACGGATTATTTAGCCCATGATGCATGTTGATACGGATCCAGATACCCAAGTACGTCAATTTAATAGATTTTCTCTTCAATTTATTCTCTCCATTGCAATTCCAATTTTAGAATTTATTCTCGCCATTTTAATTTAAGTATTAGCATATTCCAAATCATTTCCCCCATAAATCCAACTACCCATTTACAAAATTAATTCTATATATAATTAAAATCCACCTCCTCGTGGGATCGACACTCGTCACCATTAGTCTATACTACAATAGATTCGTGCGCTTGCGAGTACATTAAAATTTGCACAACAAATTCATTGGGTGAATTAAATATCTCTTGGCCCACATGATTTATTTATATTATTTTATATTTTCATTCAACCAATAAATTAATGTCACATCAATTTATACAAGAGTTTGTGGCTGTATCATCACTAAAAAACAAAACATTGAAAAATCATTTACAACACATAAAGGAAATATTACCTTGATATTAATCCGTATAATAATTAAATTAATTACGCCAGACAGAGGGAAAATTAAAATTCATTACAGATTAAGGAGTTTAAAACGTAAAATTGATAATGATTTTTTACCATTGGCTTTTTTTGGGGGGGGGGGGTGGGGGGGATCCCATTGGCTTTTTAAAATTGCATTGTTTCTAACATTTGGCCAAATGCCTGTAACCTAGTTATCATTATAAGATAATAGCCAATCTATTATGAATTTATTAAAATAAATGTGGATGTTCATAACATATATTTCTTAATCTCCCTATTATCTCCCACTAGCAACCTTTAACTTCTTTATAACTCTCACTATCTTATAAGAAATTATGATCCATAATGTTTCCATTAATTTCATGGAGTGATTATGTAACTATAAAAGGAGAGCTTATCTCTTTATTTTGTACACAATTGGAATGAACAAAATCAATATATAATATATTGCTCTCTCATTTTATTCTTTACCTTGTATTAATTCTTTATTTTGTGTTGCTGGCTAATAGCTTTTCCAACACAATCAATTTTTTTAATATGTTAAGGGGGCCTTATTAGTTAGTGTTACAAACTAATGAACCGAGCTACTTACGAAAAATAGAGCGTGACTTCTTAAAGTCATGTTCATAAATGTCATTTCAAGTTTTTAGATAAAATTCAGTAATAAAATTCATATAATTAATATAGACCTAGTGCTATAATGAAGATAAACGAGTATAAACGAACAAACAAGTTCTAGTCCATCATAAGGTTATATATTCATGGTACGGACTAAATTACAAACTCTTATATAAATTTATTTTGTACGAATTATTGTACCATGATTAGTAGTGGAGCTAATTTTTTCATAAAAAATTTATTTTTTTATTTCAATTAAAAATTTTATCTGTCCCAACCAACTTGAATATTGTAAAAAAAAGGCTCAAAATTATAATTTCGTCATCAAAATCACCTTAAATGAGTATATTAAATCTAAAATTATCTAATAACACTAAAGGAAAATCAAATTCTTTTTGTAAATTACATTTACCCTTGTTGGGTGTAAAGTCTAGCTATGTCACTAGGCATGACTGTATTGGTTGTGTTCCACATAATTTACTTTAACCAATATAGTTACATCATTTCAATTTGTACAAAATAAGTTTATAAACATAATTTACTTTAAACAATATAGTTACAACATATCAATTTGTACAAAATAAATTTATAAATTCTTATTATACAATTTTTTTTAACGCGATCACATTTTCAAATACAGTGTGTAGCGAAAAACGAATGATTCTTAGGGGAAGAAATCCAAAAATAATATTCTTCTTTCGCTTGCGATTTTCACGCTATTTGCCTCGTGTCTTTCGCTTTCATATCTTTCCCCTCTATATCTTCTTACCCGTCTACTAATTGTACTTTCTCGTTCTTATTTTCTTACTCCTTCTTACTTATTCTCATTTTCCACCCTTAGCGAATTGCAATCTAAAAAAAATTTCTTTGACCACTAAATCTTATTAGGAACCTCCATCGCTACCAAATAATTTCTTAATTTTTACCTTTGATTACGTAACTACCATTTTTTTTACTATTAATTACAATTTTTTACATATGTCGATTGCTCGAGAATAAGAAGATTTCAAGATCTACAAATTCTAAGTCATTTTGGTCTTCCTAGGGGTTAATGGCCAGTGATTCTTGGAGATCGGTACTTGAAACGCTGAAGAATATCGCTTGCTGTCCAAATTTTAAAGTGGTGGCCTCCTTTTAAATATCTTAGGTAATACGAATCAATGTTTTCCTTTCAATCACTGTTTGAAATATATATATATATATAAGATAGCTATCGCCGAGCCATCCAAAGTTGCTGGCTCCGGGGCATTGAATCAAATCATTGGTTCGGGGGACAAAGAGAGAAGAAGAGAGGGGATTTTATTCCGTATCGGACTTTGCTGCTTCTTAGCCGTGTTACTAGAAGTCTAGTCTCTCTCAGGTCCAGTTTCGATCTGGAACTAACTTAGTTTAGGCCAGAAGAGAGATATTGAGAAACCCCGATTTCCTGTCTTGTCTTAAGAAAAGAACCTGACTCAAAAGAGAAAAGAAGACCGGACCTCTCCCGAAAATGTTACGAAGTTGGGAGGTTTATAACCTCTAGGGATCGATGTGAAATCTGTCTTACGAAAGCAGAGTCTACATAGAAAGCAAATGGAAAATGAGTGGCCACCGGAACCACAGCAGGGGAGGCTGTTATTGTTGTCAAGCGGGATTCCATATCAAGTCGCAAAAGAACAAGTGATACCGAAGGTTTTTTATACTAGAAAAGTATATGGATTGGAGTCTGCTCCTCTATATATATATATATATTGCGTTTACTAATTCGTAATAAAAATGGGTTGAATCGGAATAGGCTATAATGAGAATCAAAATTCATTATTTACCTTAACTGTACGAATCAGAATCGGAATAAACTGTATTGTTATTAATATGTGGAATAAATTATTTCAAATTACAAAAATACCATTTAACTTATTATTGTCATTATTTACATTATTTACATTATTTATTATATGAATTTTCAGTCCAGTATTCTGAACCGTAACTAAGCTCTGGAATTGGATTGGGGCGTTAGATTGACCTTTACCTTATTTTGTTTATTTATTTATTTGCCACACGTGGTGCTGTCCACTAAGTGCAGCAAATTATGACCTTTGGATGTGTTCCACAGGCCCCAGTCCGGTTCCGCACTTAGTTTCTATGTAAGCATGTGTGTATATAAAAATTGCTAATGTTCATTAATTATTTATTTTACGAAAGCATTAATTAAAGTAGCAATTAATTTTACATTTTCTCAAGGATTGCATGAACGGTTATTGTTATTGGTTAAGAGATTAACTTTGTCATTCGATCTCCCAATTTTTTTCCTTTTAATCCCCAAACCAAATTTTACTAAACTAATAATTTATATTAAATTATTATAATTTAAATATGATTTTCGCTTCAAGAAACACTAACAATAAAGTACAGGAAACCAATAATGTAAACGTATAAGATAAAATAAAGATAAAAATTACGGTTAATTCAATCTGCCAGCATAACTATGTTTTAATGGTTAGATTATTTTTAAAACATATTCATGAAAATATAATTGATAAACACACGCAATACTACAGTGATAATCTAAATATACTTTTCAACAAATATTTCAATTGAATACAATAATTTGGGGAAGTAAAGTGGAATCGAGCTGATTTATTTAGATTAAATTTTTATGAAATTTTATTTATTTTAGTTTTTGTGAAGTAATCAGTTCGGTTTAAGAAAAACTTGGGAGTATTCATCACTTCATTCTGTGTGTTCTCGTATAATCAATCCAGTACATACATATTTTACAACAACCAGTTTTCATTTAACTTGGGAGTATTCATCACTTCAATTTTACAGGGTCCATGGGACCAAGATTGCGAAGATTCCACTTGTCGGAACCCCTGAAAAGTTCAGAAGCGGGGACTACAAAGGAACAATGACGCCGAAACTATTCGCCCAAATCGAATCTGTAAGTGCTGGTGCTGAAGCTACTAATAATCAGCTGTATGTGTCATATTTTTCATTTCAATATATGTCTGTGTTGTGAAAATTTTAATATACTCGCAAGTGCATGAATCTAGAAATAGAATAGTGGTAACGAGGTCGATCCCACAGGAATTGTTATAAATTTAAAAGTCTACTTTAAATCTAAAATTAATATTAATTCTAACCTAGTTGAGCAAATTGAGTTTTAAGAGAAATTAAACTAATTAAACTAAGAAAACAATTAAAGTAAATGAGAATTTAATGAGATAAAAATTACCAAGGTTTCGGAATCCACCACTATTCAATTAGTAATTATCTAAATATTAATTGATCCCCAATTTTAGAGTGACAACTCGAAATCAATCTATGTCATCTCATGGATATAACAGTTAAGCCCAAATAATATTAATCTTATGTAGGTTCTTTTTCTGCTTAATAATACGACATCTAAGCATCTCATGTAAACATATTGAATAACAAAGAGTCAAAATTTCCCTAAGCACTCTATGTAAACAATTTAATGAAAGACATAAAATCAAAGACAATCATGTATAAACTTTATAAATCCAAGCATAGATTTAATCAAATATTAATCCTAACAATCAATAATGCATGACAGAATTGATGAAAAGATTTTATTAACATCCAATTAATCATGTGAAATAAAAATCATAATCATCAAAGAACATATATAAGAAATTAATTAAATAAAAAGATAATTATTTCATTGAATAGAGTTTCATCCTTAACCTCAATATAAGAAAATTAGTTAGACATACTTGAATTGAGAGCAACACAAAAAATAAAATCAGCCGTAAAGCCGAACTGCTGCACTCGTTCTTTTCTCCCCTCTTCTGCCTTGCGTCTGCACTCTGCAGCTCTCCCTTCCTGGCGGCTCCCCTTCTCAAGCCAAAGTTTGGCTTTTATATTTTTAATCCCTAGCCGAATCCTTGTCAAATAATGATAGCTAGTGAATTGCTAAAATCAGCCCACTCTTGCAAAGCCCAATTAAACTTCCTTTAATCCTTCATGTGCTGGCAAAGCTTTTAACTTGTCTTGGCTTCTATCACGTGTACTCCAAAAAGAATTTTCATTCCTTTTCCACTCATGAAAGTCAAGTGCGGGTCCCTTTCTATTGCTTTCCACCCCTTTATCTTCTTTGTCCGCATGTGCATGGGTAAATGAATTTGTTGAATTCGGTTTCCTTGGCTTGAATTAACATGCATATAAGCATAATTGCTTCCAAAGTTAATTAATCTTTAATGCTCACAAATTGAATTTCTTTATGCTCTTTTTATCCATAATCTCTAATTAATTCCCTATTCAATAAAACAATTCAATTAATTAAAAATAACAAATAAATATAACTGGCAATTATATAATTAAGAGTAAAATATGTATATAAATTATGCTCATCAAATACCCCCAAACTTAGATTTTGCTAGTCCTCGAGCAAAACTAAAACTAAAAACAAAAATAAATCCTAACTAAACCACTTTCGCAGATAATCGCGATTGCATTTAGCGTATGCAACAAGCCTTTAAACCCTAGGCGGCCCTAGTGGACGAGTTATAGTCTCGTGAGGGCTTCAGTGATGATACCCACAAACATCATTTTTCGAAGAATTAAAATAAAAATAAAATGAAAAGAGCAATAAGCTTTAAACAAAACATGAAGATAGCCTCAAAGATTGCATAAATTATATAGCTCAAAGAAAATTTCAAATATTGGCAAAGTTCTAACTTTAATTCAATAGTCAATCACATCTCTCTTTTGATTCTTGTAGTGTGAGTGTGAAATCAATTCAATCAAATCCATTCCCAAAATCCTCAATATCAATAGCCTTCGCCTCAAACAAAGAAAATAGTAGGTCAAACTAATCTTATTATCTTGATCTCTAATTTTTTTTTCTCTTACAGGCTTTTATGTGCATTTTCTTTTGAATTTTTTTTAGCACAAGCACTTGATTTGATTTTTTTTTTTTAACCATAGTCAGGAGCTTTCACTCTACCCCTTAAGGTAGCCTTCTTCTTATGGTAGATTATCCTCTACATACTTATGGTACATAGGCCCAAATTACTCAAGGATAGCTTCACTCTTAAGGGTTATAGGTAGCTATTTCTGACTTTGGCGCCTGTGTATGCTATTTTGTATTGTGGAGATAAGAATCAAGACAAACAGTCATTTACTCTATCTAAAATTCTCAACTCAGGCTGCGTCAATCTCAAATTTCAAGTCAAAATTATGAAAGAACTGATATTAGTGCTCATGGTCTAAAGAATCTTAATCAAGAGGAACTAACACAAGAATCAAGTATAAACTAAGACAATATTCAACCCTTTCTAAAAACCGTATTTATTGTCAATCAAATTCTTATCATTGGCTTTTCACGTAAAAACAAAAAAACACAATTTTTTTTTGAATTTTTGATTTTTTTTGGGTTTTTTTTAACAAACAAAGCACACATTATTCCCACCCCCAAACTTATTCGGAACATTGTCCTCAATGTTTCACAAACAAAAGATATGCATGCAAACAAATGAAAGAGAAATAATAATAATAAAAAAAACATAAATAATAAAAAGAAAGTTGAAAAGAACACACCTGGATGGGCTGGGAAAGCTTAAAAGAAAAAATGCCAAATGAAAAGAAAACATTAGAAAAGAAAAACAAACAAAGAAAAGAAAAGCTACTGTTAAAATAAAACAAGAGTGCAAAGATGAACTTAATTAATCCTGATAAACAGGATCATCTAACAGTATCTCCTTAACTTCTGGTGTTCTTAACTCTAAAAATGGTTTTAATCTTTGACCATTCACCTTAAATAAATCACCATTTTTAGGATTTTCAATCTCAATTGCCCCATAAGGGAAGACAGTACGAACTATAAAAGGACCAGACCATCGAGAACATAACTTACCTGGAAAGAGATACAATCGGGAATTATATAAAAGTACTTTCTAACCTGGTGTAAAGGTTTTTCTTAAAATGTGTTTGTCATGAAAGACTTTCATTCGCTGTTTATAAATCTTGGCATTCTCATATGCATCATTCCTGATCTCTTCAAGTTCTGCTAGTTGTAATCTTCTCTTGGACCCAACCTGCTGCATGTCAAAATTGAATTTCTTGATTGCCCAATATGCACGATACTCCAACTCTACTGGCAGATGACATGCTTTTCCATACACAAGTCGATAAGGTGACATCCCAATTGGTGTTTTAAAAGCAGTCCTATATGCCCACAATGCATCATCAAGTCTCAAAAACCAATCCTTTTTATCTGGCCTAACTGTTTTCTCTAGAATCTGCTTGATCTCTCTATTAGAAATCTCTACTTGGCCACTGGTTTGAGGATGGTATAGGGTGGCAACCTTATGTGTAATGGAATATTTGTCCAAAAAAGTTTTGAAAGGTTTATTGCAAAAATGGGTGCCACCATCACTAATGATTGTTATAGGGAAACCAAAACGAGACATAATATTACTCTTCAAGAATTTCACTACAACCCTATGATCATTGGTTTTGATGGAATAGCTTCAACCCACTTCGATACGTAGTCCACTGCAACCAATATATACTGATAACCAAAAGATGGAGGAAAAGGTTTCTTGAAATCAATACCCCATATATCGAAGATCTCAACCACAAGAATAGGATTGAGTGGCATCATGTTCCTCTTTGAAATGCTACCCATACGTTGGCACCTATCACACAAAGAACAGAAAATATAAGCGTCATGAAAAAGAGTAGGCCAATAAAAACCACACTGTAAAATTTTTGTTGCTGTCTTTTTAGCACTAAAGTGGCCTCCACAAGCTTGTTCATGGCAAAATGAGATAACACTTTGAATTTCATTATCGGGAACACATCGCCTAATAATCTGATCAGCGCAATATTTAAATAAATAGGGATCATCCCAAAAGAAGTCCTTCACTTTAGATAAGAACTTTGTTCTATCTTGCTTAGTCCAGTGCTCTGGGATTTGACCTGTAGTAAGGTAATTAACTATATCAGCAAACCATGGTACAACATTTACGCTCATAAGTTGCTCATCTGGGAAAGACTCATTCAAAGGTAAAGATTTTGGAATAAATTTAAGATAAAGGCGAGATAAATGATCCGCCACAACATTTTCAGAACCTTTTTTATCTCTAAATTCAATGTCAAATTCCTGTAAAAGCAACACCCAACGAATCAATCTTGCCTTAGCATCTTTCTTAGTAAGCAAATATTTTAAAGCAGCATGATCGGTAAAAATAATCACTTTACAACCTATAAGATATGATCTGAATTTATCAAGTGCAAACACCACGGCTAGCATTTCTTTTTCTGTAGTTGAATAGTTCAACTGTGCATCATTGAGTGTCATACTAGCATAATAAATCACATACGGCACACGATCTAATCTTTGTCCTAAAACTGCTCCTACAACATAATCAAATGCATCACACATAATTTCAAAAGGCAAATCCCAATTAGGTGGCTGAATGATAGGTGAAGAAGTCAACAATTTCTTAAGCTTTGCAAAAGCATCAAGACAAGATTCATCAAAGATAAAAGGTGCATCCTTAACAAGTAAATTGCATAAGGGTCTATAAATTTTACTAAAATCTTTAATGAATCTTCTATAAAAACCAGCATGTCCAAGGAAAGATTTTACTTCTTTTACGGATTTGGGATGTGGAAAATTAGACCTTGGCTTTGTCGACTTCTATACCTTTGCTGGAAATTATATGACCAAGGACAATACCTTGTTTTACCATGAAGTGACATTTTTCCCAGTTTAGAACCAAGTTCTTTTCTTTACATCTCTGCAAAACTAATGTTAGATGCTGCAAACATTCATCAAAAGAATCTCCATAAACAAAAAAATCATCCATGAATACTTCAAGAAATCTCTCAACCATATCAGAAAAAATGCTAAGCATGCATCTTTGAAAAGTAGCAGATGCATTGCATAAACCAAATGGCATTCTCCTATATGCAAAAGTTCCAAATGGACAAGTAAAAGTAGTTTTCTCCTGGTCCTCTGGAGCTATAGGGATCTAATTATAACCTGAATATCCATCTAGAAAACAATAGAAATCATGACCTGCAAGTCTATCAAGCATTTGATCAATAAATGGAAGAGGAAAATGATCTTTTCTTGTGAATGAATTCAATTTTCTATAATCAATGCAAACACGCCAACCTGTAGTTACTCTAATGGGAATTAATTCATTATTAGCATTAGTAACTACTGTAACACCAGATTTCTTAGGAACAACTTGCACAAGGCTAACCCAAGAGCTATCTAAAATAGGATAAATAATTCCTGCATCTAATAATTTGATTACTTCAGCTCTTACCACTTCTTTCATATTAGGATTTAGCTTATGTTGCATCTCCCTAATAGGTTTAGCATTTTCTTCAAGATGAATACGATGCATGCAATCTACTGGATTAATACCTTTAATATCAGTGATGGTCCATCCTATTGCCTCCTTATGCTCTTTTAGAATGCCTAACAACTTACCTTTTTGCTCAAGATCGAGGGAAGAAGAAATAATAACAGGTAGAGTGTCAGATTCTCCCAAGAATGCATATTCCAGAGTGTCGGGCAGTGCTTTGAGTTCCAATTTTGGTGGTGCCTCCACAGATGGGCCAATTTTCTTCTCAAAATGAGGCAGTAGTTCTGACTTTGTCTTCCATTTAGTTGTGTCCATAATTAGAGGTGTATCAAGTAAAGCGCTGACTTCTGTAATTGCACTGTCATCATTAAAAGATAAATCAGAATGAGTTAGACATGCCTCTAATGGATCATCATTATGGTTAGAAATGAATGAATCTTCTACTAATTCCTCTATCATATTCGCTTCAACAAATTCATCTTCTTCTTGTGGCTGTTTGGTAACATTAAAAATATTCAATTCCATGGTTATATTACCAAAAGATAGCTGCATGTTTCCATTCCTGCAATTAATAAGAGCATTAGCTGTAGCTAAGAAATGACGACCTAGAATAACTGGAGTGTGTTTCTTAGGATCATGTACATGCTGAGTATCAATAACAATAAAATCAACAGGATAATAAAATTTATCAATTTGTATCAACACATCCTCTATAATACCACGAGGTATTTTCATTGACCTATCAGCAAGTTGCAAAATAATAGGAGTTGATTTTAACTCACCTAGCCCAAGCTGCATGTAAACAGAATAAGGCAAGAGATTAACACTAGCACCCAAATCCAATAATGCTTTATCAAAACATTGGTTCCCTATAACACATGAGATAGTAAGAGAACCTGGATCCTTAAATTTTGGTGGCATTTTACATTGGAGTAAATTGCTAGTTTGTTCGGTTAAAAATGCTTTTTTGGTGACATGCAAATTTCTCTTTTTAGTGCATAAATCTTTCAAAAACTTGGCATAGGAAGGAACTTGCTTAATAGCATCGAGTAAAGGGATGTTTATACTTACCTGTTTGAAGATTTCCATAATCTCACCTGTTGAAGTCCCTTTCTTTACCTTTGTTAACCTTTGAGGAAAATGAGCCTTGGGAATGTAAGCTGGTAGACCACTCTCTTCTGGATCATTTGGTGATGAGTCTTGTGATGGAATCGGATATGAAGAAGTAGACTTAGATGTCTTCCTTGTTTGAACCTCTACTTTGTTGACAAATAATTTTCATCTTCTCAAGGTCATAACAGATTTTGCTTGTTCATGCTGATGACTTGAACTCGATCCAACTTCGTGCACTCCTTTGGGATTAGGAACTGGTTGACTTGGAAATTTTCCTTTTTCTCTCTCCGCTACAGTAGTCGCTAATTGACCCAATTGATGTTCAAGCTTTAGAATAGCTTGAGTGTTTGACTGAAAAGCTTGTTGGGTTGACTGAATGAAACTTTGAAGTGTATCCTCTAAAGAAGGCTTTCTTTGTTGGGGTGCAACAAATTGAGACATAGGTTGTTGGGCAAGAGGATATACTTGGTTAGGAGGGACAAATTGTTGATTGGGCATGTTAAATTGTTGCCCTCCTTGGTTTGACAAAGGTTGATTTTGTTTCCAAGAAAAATTTGGGTGATTCCTCCAATTAGGATTATATGTGGATGAATATGGACTATTGAAGGATTTTTCATACGATTGTAAGGCATGAACCTGCTCAGAATAAGCCTCTGGATAGGCTGGTAATGATGGACAATTATGTGCTGTATGAGACAAGTTAGAACAAATAGCACAAACCTCATTAGGTATACTAGGACGATGATTCATTGATTGGTTCAGAGCTAAGGCATCTACTTTTCTAGAAAGTGTAACTAGAGTGGATTTCACATCAAAATCATCCTTAACTTCATATAACCCCTTTCTAGAAACTTGAGATGATTTTTCCCTTTGGTTTGAAAAATCCCACTGTTGAGAATTCTCAGAAAGTGAATTAAAGAAATTCCATGCAGCCCCTTCATGTAAGTTCAAAAATCTCCCACCATTCATAGACTCTACCATATGACGATTCGACATGGTTAAACCGTTATAAAAGCATTGTATAAGTCTCCATTTCTCAAAACCATGGTGGGGGCACTTAAGGAGTAAATCATTAAATCTTTCCCAACACTCATAAAATTGCTCACCCTCTCTTTGATAAAAATCACTTATCTCTCTCCTAAGGGCATTTGTTTTAGACATAGGGAAAAACTTGGTGAGGAACTTATTACTCAATTCATCCCACGTAGTTATAGATCCAGCAGGAAGTGAATTCAACCAAGCTTTTGCTTTGTCTTTTAATGAGAAATGGAACATACGAAGCCTAATTGACTCATCATTAAAATTTTGAAAACGAAATGTAGAGCATATGTCAAGAAATTCCTTAATGTGCAAATATGGGTCCTCTCTCTCTAACCCATGGAAGGATGGCAAAAGTTGAATGACAGAGAGCTTAAGTTCAAAGTGTGTTGTTGTAGTTTGTGGCAACACAATACAAGATGGTTGGTTGGCTGCAAGTGGTGAAAAATATTCTCTAAGGGTTTTCTCTGCTTGCATTGGTGGAAGTATTGGTAATAATCTATTGGGGTCATCCATCACTTCTGAAGAACTATCTCGACTACTATCAATTTTCGACTCTTTTTTTACCAAACAATTTGTTGAATCGCGTTCCCAAACACTCATAAACTAACTAGACAAAGAAGAAAAATAAAACAACAATAATAAAAATAAACAAAATTAAATAAAAGAAATCAAACAACTAAACAATAAATTCAAAATAAATTAAAATTAAAATTAATTTTTTTTGTGTTTTTTAAATAAAAATTGAATAAATAAAATAAAAGACAACCTAAATTATAACTAGTGGAAGAATCAAATTAACCTA
The DNA here is from genome assembly GCF_000493195.1 of Citrus x clementina. Taxonomy (NCBI): domain Eukaryota; kingdom Viridiplantae; phylum Streptophyta; class Magnoliopsida; order Sapindales; family Rutaceae; genus Citrus; species Citrus x clementina. The sequence continues at coordinate 5,081,530 of NW_006262339.1, read as the reverse complement.
TATTAAACTGACTTTCTAGCACAATCCCCGGCAACGGCGCCAAAAACTTGTTGTGAAAATTTTAATATACTCGCAAGCGCACGAATCTAGAAATAAAGTAGTGGTAACGAGGTCGATCCCACATGGATTGTTATAAATTAAAAAGTCTAATTTAAATCTAAAATTAATATTAATTCTAACCTAGTTGAGCAAATTGAGTTTTAAGAGAAATTAAACTAATTAAACTAAGAAAACAATTAAAGTAAATGAGAATTTAATGAGATAAAAATTACCAAGGTTTCGGAATCCACCACTATTTAATTAGTAATTATCTAAATATTAATTAATTCCCAATTTTAGAGTGACAACTCGAAATCAATCCATGTCATCTCATGGATATAACAGTTAAGCCCAAATAATATTAATTTTATGTAGGTTCTTTTTCTGCTTAATAATATGATATCTAAGCATCTCATGTAAACATATTGAATAACAAAGAGTCAAAATTTCCCTAAGCACTCTATGTAAACAATTTAATGAAAGACATAAAATCAAAGACAATCATGTATAAACTTTATAGATCCAAGCATAGATTTAATCAAATATTAATCCTAACAATCAATAATGCATGACAGAATTGATGAAAAGATTTTTTTCACATCCAATTAATCATGTGAAATAAAAACCATAATCATCAAAGAACATATATAAGAAATTAATTAAATAAAAATATAATTATTTCATTGAATAGGGTTTCATCCTTAACTTCAGTATAAAAAAATTAGCTAGACATACTTGAATTGAGAGCAACACAAAAAATAAAATCAGCCATAAAGCCGAACTGCTGCACTCGTCCTTTTCTCCCCTCTTCTGCCTTGCGTCTGCACTCTGCAGCTCTCCCTTCCTGGCGGCTCCCCTTCTCAAGCCAAAGTTTGGCTTTTATATTTTTAATCCCTAGCCGAATCCTTGTCAAATAATGATGGCTAGTGAATTGCTAAAATCGGCCCACTCTTGCCAAGCCCAATTAAACTTCCTTTAATCCTTCATGTGCTGGCAAAGCTTTTAACTTGTCTTGGCTTCTATCACGTCTACTCCAAAAAGATTTTTCGTTCCTTTTCCACTCATGAAAGTCAAGTGCGGGTCCCTTTCTATTGCTTTCCACCCCTTTATCTTCTTTGTCCGCATGTGCATGGGTAAATGAATTTGTTGAATTCGGTTTCCTTGGCTTGAATTAACATGCATATAAGCATAATTGCTTCCAAAGTTAATTAATCTTTAATGCTCACAAATTGAATTTTTTTATGCTCTTTTTATTCATAATCTCTAATTAATTCCCTATTCAATAAAACAATTCAATTAATTAAAAATAACAAATAAATATAATTAACAATTATATAATTAAGAGTAAAATATGTATATAAATTATGCTCATCAGTCTGCCTGGAACAAGTTCTAATGCGAATCTGATCGACTTTCAGGCTCCTGGTAAGCTTAATGTTGAAAATCTTGTAATTCAAACCGCCAGTGCAACCGCCGGTGCTAGTATGCGAATCTAATTTTCAGGCTCTTCTTATGCTCAATGTGGAAAACCTTGTAATTCCATCGGTCCCAGAACTTGTCCCAATGTGGATCAACAAGTATGGATTTACCCACATTGAGAATAATTTGATGACGGAATTAATCAATTATAACACATTGATGTTTCCAAGCGCCGTCAGATTACACAAGTCCTTGGTGACACACGCCGCAGCTAGCGCAGGTCTTTCTCTATTTTCATAAATTTTCAAGCTCCAGCACTGTTTCATCATCTGTATAACACACTTCTTTCA
>NW_006262339.1:5051796-5079622 GCF_000493195.1 Citrus x clementina | reverse complement strand
AAAGCTTGCACTTTTTGACTTGAACTTGAACCCATAAATGAAGATGACGATGCTGAATGAAATGATGTAAGAAAGAACAAGTTCGTCATACGCCATTCAGAAGTGGTGCGGCAAGGGCAAAAACATAGAAATCCCAAAATATAGAAGTCGTATAGTACCTGCAAACAAATGAATTTGACAAAGGCAAAACAATGAAAATATGTTAATAAAATCCCTTGTTGTTGTCTATATGAATGCAAATTATGGTGCTTTCTTGCCCTGATGGCAAAATAGAGAAGATAATTATGCGATCATGTTTTGAAAAAACACAGAAGATATTATCCAAGACAAAAAAAAAATCACTTTTTTAATCAATGAACAGAGAAAATAAATATGCAGCATACCTTCTCGTGTCCGCCGCAATCCTCGGTCTTCGCAGAAATAATATAAATTTTTATTTCCCTATTATAATGTATACATATTTTGTCAAACATAATTGTTATTGCTTGAAATTCAAACTTAATGAGAAAGAAAACGAATGATAGAGAAATACCTCTGCGTGGCTTCAACCGAAACATTCTGGTAAATCACTAATTCGATGTAATTCAAACACTTTGATCTCTCTTCTATACTACTGCTAAGAAGAGGCCACACTTTTGTTTCATAATCAGTATGAAACGGGATGAAGTATTTGAATAATTCAAATGGTCTCTCCATTCAATATCTTTCACTGATTTTTAAGTATTCTGAAGAGCATATTGTTCATCCAGTTTGTTTGGCAAAAGCTTTAGAACTATAAGAAAAGGTAAGGGGAGAAGATAGGTTTATCAAGGAGAGATAATATGCTGGTAACTGCAACTTGAGAGATTGTAGGTGGCAAATTTATAGTGAAGTGTAGCCATTTATTATTATTACTATTATTTGTTTTTGAGTCTAAAATTAACTAAATACTTTTTTTAGTAATGCTACATACCCTAAATTTTTTATTCCAAAAAACTATTTCAAATGAAGTGGCATTCATCAATTAGTTGGTGAGATAATTCAATTAATTCACTTCAATTTTATTAAAAAAATTATTAACCACTTAATGAATGACACATCATTTAAAATAAAATTTGGGATGTTTATCATTACTCTACTTTCTCACCCATATGAGCGACGTTTGAACTCCACAATTCTTATTTTTCACTCAAGACATTTTACCAAATAAACTAACTTGCATCCAAATGATTCTATAGTCATTCAAGAAATTTACAATAATAATATTACAACTTGAATGTGCATTTTAAAGAAATGATTTAATGGCAATCATTTGCATAAGATATGATAGAACACCATATAATAATAATAATAATAATAATAATAATAATAATAATAATTGGATCTTAATTCGTATTCCAATTAATGTGACGTACCAATAAATGAGTGACACATAAAATTTATCTGTGCAAATTTGATATTTTATAGTTCAAACCCCTTAATGAAATAACTAAATATTCAACTCATAAAAAAGAAAAACATATAAGAGACAACTCAGAGACACACAAAGATGGACAAAGACAACCGCGCAAAAGGGTATATGGGATAAGAATAATAATAGTACATTTAAACTCTTTCATGAGAGAACTAAATAGGGATAAAGATGATGATATTATTGGATTTTCTTTCCTTACAAGGAGGATTCGGTATGGGCAAAAATGGCTAGCCAATTAATGTTAAGACTAAAAAAGGAACCCGAAGAAGGGTAGAGATGACTATACAAAAGGCTAGATGGGATAAGAACACTACTATTATAATTACACTATTTTATAAGAAAACTAAATAAGGATAAAGATGATAAAAATATTAGATTTCTTTCCTTGCAAGGAGAATTCTATATATGGGTGAAAACTACTAGCCAAATAAAGTATAGATTTTCTTTCTTTTTTAGTAAAAGTAGAGTAAAAAAACCTCTAGTATAAATTGTGTGGTATAACTTAATTGGTTGGATTGAACAACTCTTAGTCCATTGATTTATTTTTATTATTTTATATTTTCATTTAACTAATGAATTTAAACTATATCAGTATGTACAAGATAAATTTGTAAAAAAACTTGTATCTTTGTCATCACTTTTTTTAGTTAAATTTAATAATATGTACATGAATCAAACGAATGTGTTTTATTAGTTAAATTTTTGTTTCTGAGAATTAAAAAAAAAATTATATACCGATAGAATTAAGATATGAATATTTGCGTACTCATGTGACACAATGAGAAGATGTTATAATGCCAGATCATTTACTACATCAATTATAATAAAAATTTCACGTCTTAAATTTTGTGAGTGCAGTGCTGCAACTAAGAATTGAACTCTGGTTAGTCATCATTATGAGATTTGCAATATTAGTATTTTTCGCGCATTATTATCATTGTTTTGAAAACTTTTGAACAGACATAAATAACAAAACAATCCTAAATCATGTATTGTATACGAAAATAATACTACACATATGTACTAATTAAGTATCTTAAATAATGAAAATTTAAGTAGTTATTTCATTATGAATTCTTATGGCGGAAATCAAGTGGTCAAGTAGAGTGGCATTTCTCGCGGCAAATCAAGTCTCGTCCATCAATTTGATGGGAGAGACTTGATTTGTTACGAGGAATTTCCCTTTACTCATGTCCATCAAATTGCATGGATATTGACGATAATTTTTTTGCTTTTATTTTTTGGTTCCTTTCCAGAGCTTCTAATTTTTAGTTAAGAAGATAAAGTGAAAATCTTTATTAAGAACTTTAAAAACATAAAACTAATAGTACTTAGCGATTTGGTAGCATTAGATTTTTAAAATTGTATTATTATTTTTAACACTGGGCCAATGCCTGTAACCTAATTAACATTATAAATTTACAATGCCCGTAAGTCCTTTTATATGTAAGAGTTGCAAATTAATGAACCGAGCTAATTACGAAAACTAGATCCTGACTTCATAAAATCATGTTTATATACGTCCTTTTATAAATATAACTCATTTAACAATTCATATATAAATAATCAATATAGAGCTAAATAATGAAGATGATGTAAACGAGTTATAGACTAATAAACACGCATTGTGGGGCTTAATTTCCTTTCTCAATCTGATTGAAGGCAGTAAGTACTATATAAGATTTGTAAAATTTAGAGATGGTAAAATATGGGTAGTGCTATATAAGATTCATATGAAATATGAGTAATAGTCTCATATAATTGAAAAAAAAAAAAACTCTTCAAGTACATCTTAAGGTTATGTAGTTATGAGTAATAATGGAGCCACAAATTCTTATACAAACTAATATGCCATAACTAACTATTGATTGGATCAAAACATGCCGCAGTTCACATGATTTATTTTAACTAATATAATTGTACCATATCAGTTTGTATAAAAATTTGTGATTCTATCACTATTTTTACAATTTTATTTTTAGGAAAGAAATGCAAAAATCAAATTCAACACTTTCCATGAAATATATTTCAAATTCAATGCCACAAAGACAGATAGACTTGCATGCGATTCACACGCTATTGCCTCGTGTCTTTGTCTTTCGCATCTACTCTATATATATTCTTCTTTCTCTTTCGCATCTACTCTATATACATTTTTCTTACTCATCTACTCGTTTTCTTGCACTTTCTCTCTCTCACTTTTTGATTCCCTCTTACTTATTCTCATTGTCCACCCTTTAGCCACTCGCAATCTAAATAAAAATTTCTTCACTGCCATCAAATCATTTATTCATTTTTTTATTTTTCATTAAAGAACTGCTTTTTCCCTGTTTAAAATTTAGTATACCGATTCTTTGTGTATGAGAAGATTTTCTAGATCTGCAAATTTTAAATCATTCTTGACGATCCGTAGTTCAAATGTTGAAGAAATTGCTTGCATTTTGAGAATTTAAAGTGGTGGCCACCTTAAAAATATCTTAGGTAATATTTCTAGACAATCGCTATTTCAGATATTATATATATATATATATATATATGAATGTGTGTGTGTGTGTGTGTTATGTATGAACTGATAATGTTAATTTACTTTATGAAAGCCACAATTAAAGTTGAAATTTTAGATTTTCCCCAAAGCAGGATAAATCGATTCTGTTCGGTTTGGTTCATTTCTATAAGCTAGTTATCGAGTACTTTCATAATGATTATTTTAATAAGAGCAATGCTAGATGTCCCATGTCATAAGTCCCAATCTGGAGAAATTTTAAAATACCTCGAATGTATTACAACTAATTCATGCATGCATGCCATGTGTAGTTGAATTTAATATAATCATCATTTGCATGATAGTTTTTCAAACTAAATGCACACATGTCATAACATTATTTACTTGTTGTATGGCTAACATGGTACCTCTGGTGTATTCTAGAATTTCACCCCAATCTGAATCCCAACTAATGTGGTATACAACCATTAGATGGTGATTAAGTAATTTTACTAGCAATGAAATTTATCATCCAATAGATAAATGATACATAACATTGACACTCAAGTTGGGATTCAAATGTTGATTAATTTTTATAAAAAAACATCTTATTTTTATTATAATATTGATCCCAAACATTATTGTTATAATAAACATCTTATTTTTATTTGCTTTGATTAATTTTTGTAGTAATGTGAGTCTAATGCATGAATTTAAAGTTAATGTAGTATAAATCTGAATAGGTGTTTCTAGTCACTTACGCATAAAAATGTTTTTACAGCACCATGGAATTATTTTGACTAATTTAAGATTTGTTTGTAATCGCTATTGAGTTAATCATTCTTGCAATTACGGAATAGCATGGAATTTCCAATATTCACAAGAAAGCACAAACACAAAAGGAGAATTATGCAATTACATAAATAGTTACTAAATCAATGTAAATGAGAAGCTAGCTGTTCTTTTTTTACTAGTTATGCACTTATGCTTCGAGATTCCAGATAAAAACTGCTAATCTGAACAAAGAAGGAAATTAAAATGGAAACGTATCAGAAATATATGCATGATTTCGAGTTTGATTTGAGTGTTGCATATATATATATACACATAAAAAATCATGGGCATGATTTGATATTTTTATTAATTTATTAGCATTCTACACCGGCATTTACTTTTGTCTATGTTTCAGTTATATTTTTACAGTAACCAAATTAGCAATATGAGGGAGAGGAAACAGAAGAGAATTTTAAAAGTATCAAGCAGCTCATCAGAAAGCCAGGATTATGATTCCAGCTATTCTGATCCTGACTACGTAGCTGGAACAAGTTATCAAAGGAGCTCTCGAAAGAACTTCAATATAAACCCGTGCATTAATAATCCAAACCAGGCTACTGAGGTTGGAAGTTCGAGAAGGAATAATGGTGTTGTTGCAACAAGAAGAAGAAGGATACTGAGTCGAAGGCCAGGTGTATCAAACAAGAGCAACAGGGGAGTGTTTTCCAAGAAAAGGACAATACTATCATGGATGATAGACCTGGGGATCATTTTCGAAGATATGAGAGTTTTGTACATCCGCGATAAAGAAAAGATTATAGAAGGAACCATTAAGAGAGACGGTGTGCGTTGTAATTGCTGTCATAAGGTGATTACTGTGTACGGGTTTGAAGAACATGCCAACGAAGGTCATGTTAAGGAGCCATATGCCCACATCTACTTAGTGGATTGGGGATGTCATCTCTTGGGTTGGATTTATTACAAGGGGTTACTGCGTCCGGAAGAACTGGCACGCTGTGAATTTAACCTTGTTGAGCCTCGGAAAGATGCTTCTGACTTGAACGATGATGCCTGTATGATTTGCGCTGATGGGGGTGACTTGATTTGTTGTGAGAAATGTCCCTCTAATTTTCATCCAGATTGCATGGGCATGAAGGTTAGATTTTGCTCATTTATTGTTCGTATTATTATTATTTTGCATATATAGTTGCAAAATCTTAAGAAATTGGAGTGAATGCAGAAAATACCGCAAGGAGAATGGCCGTGTCCTTTCTGCATTTGCAAATTTTGTGGTACTGGCGGGCCAGGTGATTTGCACGAATGCAAACAATGTCAAAGGAGATGTAAGGTTTTACACTTGCTTAATTTCTTTGTGATAAGAGCAGTAATTGAGCTACGTAGCTGATGTGAAAGAAAGAGAACAGCTTCTTTACTCACTAACACACATAAAATTTCAATGTGGAAATTAATTGACAGTACATCATTAGAAAGCACATTTTGAAATAGCACTATTTGGATAGTGCCGAAGTTCTAAGTTCTAACTTATATTCTTGATACAGATCACCTGGACTGTATTAATTCTCCAAGACAACCATCTAGTCCTGATTCACCAACCAAATTTTGTGGGAAGAGTTGTGAAGAGGTATTTGTGAATTCTTTATTACACACATTCATGGGCATTCTTTTTTTTTTTAAATTAAAACACCTTAATGCATGCATGTATGCTTTAATTTCGAAAAGGAATTTGTGAACAGGTTTTCTCGGAGATCCAAGAGAAGCATTTGGGAGTCCGAAAAGAGCTTGCTGATGGATATACTTGGAGTCTTGTCCAGATGAAGCTAGATCGGGACCCACATTCGAATGGGGAGTTTTTGCATGAGATTACAATACGCAACTCAAAAGTTTCTGTAGCATGGACGGTCATGGAAGAAATTTTCATGCCAGTTATTGACCGCTACATTGGTATTAACATCACTCAAAGTGTCATCTACAATCGGGAGTAAGCGCTTTAGATCGTTCCGTTAAATCTTTCTGTCACTCTTGTTCATTCAAGAAAATGCATACACATAGCCTTTTCCTTCTTCTAAATTCTCTCTTTCAGGTCTAACCTGAGGCGGGTAAATTTTAGAGGTTTTTACACCGCTATACTGGAGAGGAATGATGAATTTATCTCCGTGGCATCAATAAGGTATGATTGCTACTGGCATTTCATGTGTTCTGGTATGATCCAGTACATACATACATGCGTTTTGCAGCTACATGCTTGCGTTTAACTTGGAGTATTCACTTCATTTGTACAGAGTACATGGGACAAAGTTTGCCGAGATGCCATTTATCGGAACCCGTGAAAGATTCAGGGGAAGAAGAATGCTGCAGAAACTGTTGGCCCAAATTGAATCAGTAAGTGCTGATGCCTTAAGCTACTACCCAGCTGGCACTGTGTCATATTGTTCATTTCATTGTGCTGAATAACCTTCTGCTTAGTCTGTTTGATATTGGCATTTGACCTTCTAAAGCTTGGAACAACCTCTCATGCGAATCTAATTTTCAGGCTCTTCGTATGCTCAATGTGGAAAACCTTGTAATTCCATCGGTCCCTGAACTTGTCCCAATGTGGATCAACAAGTATGGATTTACCCACATTGAGAATAATTTGATGACGGAATTAATCAAGTACAACACATTGATGTTTCCAACCGCCGTCAGATTACACAAGTCCTTGGTGACACACGCCGCAGCTAGCGCAGGTCTTTCTCTATTTTCATAAATTTTCAAGCTCCAGCACTGTTTCATCATTTGTATTTGACACACTTCTTTCAATTTCTTTGCTCTTTTATGTACAGCTACGAAGACTGATGAGGCAAATAAGAATGGTACTGGGCTGGTTCGAGGAAAATGTTGTGCGCGGAATGCGGAATCAAGCACACCAAATAATTACAGAAAAATAAAGGACACAAGAATTTACGTGGTTCGGTAATTAAACCTACATCCACGGAGGCAAGAAAGAATAATTGTTTATTTAACAATTAATAGAGTAAAATATTTGAGTAACGAATCTCACTTCCCAGAAACCCAAATATACCCAGTACTCTCACACTCTGCAGGAAAGATAAATTCCCCAGACACACTTCTCTCACTTCTCTCAAAAGCTTAGAAACTTATAAGCTTAACAATTTTGGGGTGCATAAGAATGGAAGAAGTGCCATCTATTTATAGGGAAAATAATGGCACTATTGCACCAACCCCTTTACTATTCCACCTAACCTAAGCCAATAGTCAATGGTGTCCATTTGGCAAATTTGACAAATTTGCCAACTTTCCATTTTTTCTTCAAATGTTTGGTAGCCATTTGAAATTTTGCATGCATTTTTGAATTTCAATGTCACGTGCATGACTTTTCAACAATTCTCCACCTCGGCAAAAATTTGTCTAAATCTGAGCCGACTACCAACGAACCCTCATCCCCAAAGTGATCCTTCAATAAGGATCCAGAATGGTTGTGTCGATTCGACTGCCTACGTACCCAAAATTTGGGATCAAGCCAACCGTAGTTCATAATTCCCAAAGAACATATCTTAATACAATCGAAGGATTTGAATTAGTTTCAAGCAATGTTGAAACTTAACTCCAGAAACTACCTTCGTCAACATATTTGATGGATTATCTTTGGTATCGATCTTTCTCAACAACACAACACCGCTCTCGATAATCTCTCTCACATAATGATATTTCACATCTATGTGCTTCGTCCGAACGTGATATGTTTGATTCTTCGCAAGGAATATCGCACTTTGATTATCACAGAAGACCGCAACGTTCTCCTAGATTACTCTCAAATCACCTAACAAGCCTTTCAACCAGATAGCTTCTTTTACAGCTTCAGTTGCTGCCATATACTCTGCTTCCGTAGTGGACAGAGCAATTGTCGATTCTAGAATCGACCTCCAGCTAACTAGACCTCTACTCAATGTGAATACGTAGCCCGTTGTTGATCTTCGCTTGTCAAGGTCTCCAGCGAAATCAGAATCACAATACCCAACACATTGTTGACCACAATCCTTCTTGAACAATAACCCAACATCAACTGTCCCATACAGATATCGGAGAATCCACTTTACCGCAAGCCATTGATTTTTACCCGAATTGTGCATGTATCTACTAACCATGCTAACTGCTTGAGATATATCGGGCCTTGTGCATACCATAGCATACATAAGACTACCCACAGCACTAGTATATGGAACACGAGCCATGTAATCGTGCTTCTCTTAAGATCTAGGACATGAAGAAGAGCTTAATTTAAAATGAGGAGCTAGAGGTGTACATACCGGTTTAGTTTTGTCATCCATACCAAATTTTTCTAGCACTTTCTTTAAATAAGACTTTTGAGTCAACCATACGCTCTCATTCTTCTTGTCTCTACGAATCTCCATCCCAAGTATTCTCTGTGCATCACCCAAGTCTTTCATCTCAAACTCAGAAGCCAGCTGTTTCTTTAATCTTTCGATCTCATCTCTATTCTTCGAAGCTATAAGCATATCATCGACATAGAGTAACAAATAGATGAAAGCTCCATCTGGTAGTCTTCTAAAGTAAACACAATGATCGTGTTCACTTCTGGTGAATTTCTGCCCTTGTATAAATTGATCAAATCTTTTGTACCATAGCCTTGGCGATTGCTTCAGTCCGTATAAAGATTTAATCAACCTACACACGTGATTCTCCTTTCTAGCAACTCTGAAACCACAAGGCTGAATCATATAGATTTCCTCCTCCAAATCTCCATGTAAGAACGCTGTCTTAACATCCAACTGAGTCAACTCTAACTCATATTCTGCAACTAAGGCAAGTAGGATACGAATGGAAGTATGTTTTACAACTAGAGAGAAAACTTTATTGTAGTCAATACCTTCCTTTTGAGCAAAATCTTTTGCCACGAGCCTTGCCTTGTATCGAGGAGTTGTTTGATTCAGAAATCCTTGCTTTTTGGTGTAGACCCATTTATTACTAATAACCCTTTTCCCCTTTGGTAACTTTACAAGTTCCTAAGTCTGGTTTTGATGGAGAGATTTCATCTCTTCCTCCATGGCTAACTTCCACTGATCATTTTCACTACTGCGTAATGCTTCACCGAAAGTGTTGGGGATGTCATCATCAATAATTGGAAGTGCATAGGCTACCACCATATCTTTAGTAAACCATCCGGGTTTCTTTATCTCTCTTCTTGGCCTCCTTGTTACTATAAAATCATCATTATCTACATCATCAATTGTTTCTTCATCTTGTGGGACATCAGAAAAAACAACCTCTTCTTCAACTCTAAGTGTCATCTCCATAGTTGAAATCTTCTTTGATGCAGAACTAACTGGTACATATGGAGTTGCATCAAACTCCACCCGCTGCAATACCTCTTTGGTCTTGTTCTCTACCTGCTGAGAACTTGAAGCTTTCATCATTGAAGCTTCATCAAATGTGACATCTCTGCTACACACAAACTTTTTGTCTTCGAAATCCCAAAGCTTGAAGCCCTTTACTCCACCTTTGAATCCCACAAAGATAGTTTTTCTAGCACGAGGATCCAGTTTACCATCTTTGACATGATAATAAGCTGGACACCTGAATACACGAAGGGAATCATAGTCTTGTGCATACTTTCCAGACCACATTTCCATAGGAGTTTTACCTCCAATTGCAGCAGAAGGCAACCGGTTTACTAAGTGACTTGCGTAGCTCACAGCTTCAGCCCAAAACTTTTTATCTAAACTAGCATTAGATAACATACACAGTACCTTCTCCAATAAAGTATGATTCATACGCTCAGCCATACCGTTCTGTTGCGGAGTATGTCTCACTGTGAAATGTCTTTTAATACCCTCGTTCTGGCATACTTACAAGAATGGATCATAAGTATATTCACCCCCATTATCATATCGTAATACTTTGATCTTTCTACCAGTTTGAGTCTCCACCAATTTTTTCCATTTCACGAAAATCTCTAGAACCTCATCATTTGCTCGCATGGTGTACACCCACACACGTCTAGAGAAATTATCAATAAATGTAACAAAATAATGGCTTCCACCAATTTATGCAGTCTTGGTTGGTCCCCATACATCACTATGAACATATTCAAGGATCTCACGAGTATCGTGATTAGCTGTACCAAACTTGACCCTTGTTTTCTTGCCTACTACACAATGCTCACAAAAATTTAATTTACAAGTTTTGGTACCTTTTAAGAGTCCATGCCTCATCAGAGTTTGCAAAGACTTCTCTCCAGCATGTCCCAGTCATACATGTCATAGCTTGGTGGTGTCACTGTGCGCCTCAACAACATTTGCTTCATCGGTTGTACCTCCCTTCAAATAGTACAGATTGTGACGCCGAACCCCTTGCAGAATCACTATAGTCCCATGTGTAAACTTCATTGTGCCATCTTCAATGGTAACCTTGTAGCCTTTAGCTTCCAAAGCACACACAGAAATTAGATTTTTCTTTAAAGTTGGAACAAATCTAACCTCTTTGAGTTCTCTGACCATTCCATCAAATATTTTGAACCGAATTGTTCCTATCCCCATTGTGCGACAAGGTTGATCATTCCCCATCACAACTACACTGGATTCCAGATTACGAAAATCCGTAAACCATTCCTTAATAGGACACAAATGATAGGTTGCTCCAATATCAAGTATCCACTCGCTCGAACTAGCCACGTATGCTGTAGGAGTAATACTTAGTGAATAATCAGAGCCCTCATCTTTCCGTGCCATGTTTACTGCTGCTAGTTTCTTCTCATCTCTCTTTTGAGCCTTTGGACAATCTTTCCTCCAATTACCCTTTTCATGACGAAAGGCACACTCATCTCGAGCTATATTTTTGCTTCTCGATTTGGATCGAGAATTCTTTCCACCACGCTTCTTCTGTTTCTCCATCGCCCAATCTCTGCTCACCAAAGCTTCAGACGATGCTCGTTCAGAATTTTCATCATTATTCCGAATCTCTAAGCTAGTCAATGTTGTGCAAACATCTTTAAAGACTATCACACTCTTCCCATATATCAAAGTAGTCACAAAATGACTATATTTCTCTGGTAGTGAGTGTAACAAAATCATAGCCTTGACTTCATCCTTAATATCTTCATCAAGATTCTTCAAATCAGCAAGTAACTTTTCAAATCTTGAAACATGATCGTGCATTGACACCCCAGGCTTCATTCGAAAGCCATATATTTGGCTCATTGCATGAAGGCGATTTTCAGGACTTTTCACCAGGTACTTCTCCTCCAATGTACGCCACAAAGTCATCGCACACTCCTCATCTTTCACCAAGTATTTCACCTCCTTGGTCAAACAAGATCTGATCTGACCACATGCTTTTTCATTCATACGATCCCAAATTTCTTCATCATACAAGTGTCTTTTATTTTTCAAAACAACATCGAGATCGATTTGAATAAGGGCATCCATAACTTCGCGCCTCCACATGCCAAAGTTGATTTTCCCATCAAACTTTTCAACATCGATCTTCTGGCCTCCTATAACAGGTGCTGAATAGCGATTTGACAAATCTCGCCTCCCACCTGAAGTGTCTCCTGAAATAGTCTCGGTAGATCTCTCCCCAATTCTGGAAGTTTCACATTCTACCATTTTTTCAACGAACTATTTTCACTTGAAAAACAGTCTCTATGATGTTAATTTCGTGTGAATAAATGCACCAGGAAAGTTTCCAGGAAACTAGACAAGAACTCGATCCCAATTAAAAACCAGAATCCTTAGACTCTTATCGCCTTTGTGGACAAAACTTTCATAGACATGCAAAAATACACACTACTTATAATAGACTGTCTTCTAAGTACAAATGGCCGTCTCCATTGTATTCGTGAACAGTACCGTATGTGAACAGTACCGTATACGAGGATAGTACCGTATACGTGAACAGTGCCGTATCCCCCCAAGTACGAACCATCGGCTCTGATACCACTTGTTGTGCGCGGAATGCGGAATCAAGCGCACCAAATAATTACAGAAAAATAAAGGACACAAGAATTTACGTGGTTCGGTAATTAAACCTACATCCACGGAGGCAAGAAAGAATAATTGTTTATTTAACAATTAATAGAGTACAATATTTGAGTAATGAATCTCACTTCCCAGAAACCCAAATATACCCAGTACTCTCACACTCTGCAGGAAAGATAAATTCCCCAGACACACTTCTCTCAAAAGCTTAGAAACTTATAAGGTTAACAATTTTGGGATGCATAAGAATGGAAGAAGTGCCATTTATTTATAGGAAAAATAATGGCACTATTGCACCAACCCCTTTACTATTCCACCTAACCTAAGCCAATAGTCAATGGTGTTCATTTAGCAAATTTAACAAATTTGCCAACTTTTCATTTTTTCTTTAAATGTTTGGTAGCCATTTGAAATTTTGCATGCATTTTTGAATTTCAATGTCACGTGCATGACTTTTCAACAGAAAAGGCTACAAAAAGCTTGCATTTTTTTACTTGAACCTTGAACCCCTTAAAGAAGATGACGATGCTTGAATGGAAATGATGTAAGAAAGAACAAGTTCGTCATACGCCATTCAGGAAGTGGTGCGGCAAGGGCCAAAATATAGAAACCCCAAACTTTTTTTTTTTTTTTGTGAATAGAAATCCCAAGCTTGAAAAGGACATCATCTAACAGGCTTTTCTCTATATATTAATCACAAAAATTAACATATATTCTTTTTGTTTTTGTTTAATTTTGGGATAAATTGATAATCTATTTTTTAAATAATGTCTTAAAAAAGAAATATTATTTTTAGAAGATAATATTATAAAAAAATATTAAAAAAATAACAATAAGAATGTCAATATTTCAACAATGAGGATTTTTTAAACTTTTACCCGTTGATTGCCTCTGTAAGAATATTCAATCGCATGCTATTCATGATATTTTTCCAATATTTTAGATCTAAGACGATCATTGATTCTTGATGAGTGCCTAAGCAGCGTTTGAAACTTAAAAAAAAAAAAAAAAGGTACGTGTCTCAAGAATTTAAAACGACGAAATTCTTAGGGGTATCTTAAACAATCTTTTAAAATGGGTACCATATGTTCTTTGTACAAATATAACGGACTACTAATTTTATTAAGCCCATTAATACACCATAGGGGTGCGAACAATCCATTAAGCACATACACAAGGGCAGAATTATGCAATTTTATTGTTACTAATTAAATGACTGTAAATGATAAGCTAGCTGTTCGTTACTTGTTATGCGTCAAGATTCCAAATTTTTTACAGCTGAACACTGTAAATCTGAATAAATAAAAGGGGGGGGGAGGGGGAGTCTAGGTGATAAACATGGAAAATTAACGTATCAAAAATAATAAGAATTGGTTATGACTTGCGATAGCATGATTTGATTCTTTATTATTAGTATTTGTATACTATATTATGCATTTAATTTGGGTTTCTATGTTAACCAAGGTCAATGCTCTATTTCAACTCCTTTTCGTACCAAAGAAAATTTGGCAAAAATTGAATCCGCTAGTGCCTGGTGCTTGTGGGTTCTTTAAATTAAAGAAGAAAATATTTTATAATTAAGATGAGGACTAGAAAGCAGAAAAGAATTTACGTTAAAAACTCAAGTAACATAGCTGTGCCTGAGAGCGAGGATTATGACTCTAGCTACTGCGATCCTGACTAGTGACTACACAAGGTCAAGGCCAAGGCCATCAAGGGAGATCACGCAAAAATATCAGTGTGATTGAACTCATAATGCAGTGATGATGAAAATTGTGTTGTTGTGAAGAGAAGACGCAGGTTCAGTCACCGGGGCAAACCAGCCCTCCTCACTACAGCTGCCCTATTAGTAAGGGCTTTAATTTGGATGCTTTAATTTGAAAATGGGATTTGTGAAAAGGTTTTCTAGAAATCCAGTAGAAGTTTGCAAATGTTAGAAGGTCTTTTGGAAGTTCCTAATCCCCCATGCCCTCCTTCTTTCAGCATTGCAGTCACCGGAAGATGAAGCTACCAGCGAGTCAATTTCAATGTTACCTATTAGGGATTGTTACTTATATTTATCACATTCAAATACCTATGTAAACTGTAATTTGTTCTATTGTTATTTAGAGTGAAACAGAAAGTTTCTTTCTTTCACCCTCTTCCATTTGATTCTTACAATGTGCTGCTCTCATTTAATCAAGAGAGAGGGTATCCACACAGGAAATATTCGGGAATTTTTCCTTTATTCGACATCTATTTTCACTTTAACAACAAATCATCCTCTTATAGTCAATAGCTAACAATTTTTTTTTTTTGATACAATGGAGCCTAGTAAAAATTAGGACAAAACAGAGCAGGGAATAGTATTCCCATACATATCATTACATAACTAATATCCAATACCCTCTGGTGGGTTATCAAAATCATGAAAACCGAGAGGTAAAGATCCTGCCAACTTGGTCATGAAATCAGCAACAAAATTAGCTTCCCGATATATATGCTTTATTGTAATTTGCCAATCTCTATTCATCAACTCCTTGATGGCATTGATAAGTGAAATATGTGCATTAGGCTCTGTTCTTGTGGAAGAGATAAGTTGAAAGATACATTGGCTGTCCACCTCTGCCACCAAGTACTGGATACCTCGATCCCACGCAAGATGAAGTCAAACCTTGAAACAAACCCCATAATTCAGCAGAAGTCACCGAACAGAGACCAATGTTCATGCCAAATCCAAACTGCCACTTGCCAGAGCAGTCCCTCACCAATCCTCCAGCACTTGCCAAACCATTTTTTAATCGAGAACCATCTGTATTCAATTTGAAAAAGGATTCCGAGGGAGCTTGCCAGCCAATTTCTTTGATGATTTTACTGGTTCGAACAACATTAAGACCTGCTCTTGCAATATGGACATCATGAACCCACGATCTAATTTCCGTGACCATCTGAGTGCAGCAAGGGGCATTGTGTGTGAAGATAAATTGGTTGCGCCAGAACCAAATTTTCTAAACAGCAACACCAAATAAGCAGGCCCATTCATCCACAACCTTATTGATACCAGCCTTGCCCAAGTTGAAGCATAACTAGTCACGGAGATCAAGAGAAAAAAAGGATTGCTTGAGCATATCTGGAACCAAATGATTCCAAATTCTTTTTGCACAACACAATCATGAAGAGCATGGATTACATCTTCTTTTTCCTGTCCACAATATTCACAGTCCATAGAAATTTGGATGTGCCGCTTAAATAGCTCCTATTTTGTTTTAATTCTTCTGTGCATTACCAACCACAAGAAAATGTGAATCCTCTGGGGTCCTTTTCAATGCCAAATCAATTTCCATATATAGGCATCATTATTGGAGATTGGATTATTAAGGGAGGTATAAGCTGACTTAGATGTGAACTTGCCTGATTTTGAGTGAGCCCAAAAAGGTTGATCCTCGTTGTTGTCATCCGAATGTGGTTTGATTGCTGCAATCTGGAGAAGAATCTAATTGGGAAAAAAATGACCAAACATGCTCCAATTCCAATTTCCCTAAATATCCATAAAATCCGCCACACATTTATTCTTCAATTCATTCGGTAGTTGAGTTATAGTATGATTAGCAATGAGAAGCTCTTCCGAAACCCAACTTTGATGCCAAAAATTTACCTTATTCCCTTTTCCAATCGACCATCTCGTGCCCTGCAACACATACTCCCATATTCTACTTATGCCTTTCCAGAGATAAGAGCTGCGTTTATTCTCAAGCTTGTAGGGAATAAAATCTGAATCAAGACCATATTTTGATCTCAAAACCCGAATCCAGTGACTGTGAGTAGAGGTTAGCACATTCCATCCAATTTTCATGAGGAGAGCATTGTTCATGTTTGTAAGATTTTTAAAACCTAGACCACCTTCAGCTTTTGGAGAACAGATCATTTCCCAATTAATCAAACTGAGTTTACGGCTTCCATT
Organism: Citrus x clementina; assembly: GCF_000493195.1. NCBI lineage: Eukaryota > Viridiplantae > Streptophyta > Magnoliopsida > Sapindales > Rutaceae > Citrus > Citrus x clementina. Next base: position 5,062,955 of record NW_006262339.1, on the reverse strand, counting down.
CTTGCTCCCCCAAATAAATCTTCGAGAAATCCGATCAATTTAATCCAAAATTCCATGAGGGATCCTTGTTGTTTGAATGGCAAAAATGGGGATCACCTGAATTACTGATTGAGTTAGAGTAATTCTCCGAGCAAGGGAGAGATGCATTGCATTCCATCCAGACAATTTTTTATCAACATTATCCATAATTTCTTGATAAGTGGCTTTTGTTACTCTGTTGTGAAGTAAAGGCATTCCAAGATATTTGCCAAGATTATCTGTAGCGGCAAATCCCAATAAATCACTGATTTTCCTTGCCTTTTCTCCAGTAACATTCTTTGAGAAATAAACCTGAGTCTTTTGTTTGCTAATCAACTCTCTCGAACAACTACAAAAAATATTCAGCACATTATTGATTACATGGGATTGGTTGCAAGAAGCCTCGGCTAGAAGAAGTAGGTCGTCCGCAAAAAAGAGGTGAGTAAGAGGAACACCATTTCTCGAGAGACATATAGGACACCAACTTCCATTTCTTACTGCCAAATTAATTGCATGACTAAGGCGCTCGATACATAGGAAAAAAATATAAGGAGAAAGAGGGTCACCCTGTCGGATTCCCCTAGACATAGTGAATTCTTCAATGATCTCCCCTTCCCATAAAATTTACATTCTAGCCGTAGTAATGCACTCCATTGTAATCCAAATAAACTCTTTAGGCAGCCCAACATCCTTAAGAGTATCATGAATGAAGTCCTACCTAAGCCGATCATAAGCTTTCCCAAGGTCTACTTTGATAGCCATCTGCCCGATTTTTCCTCTTTTGTTTCTCATGGTGTGGATAATTTCTTGCGCCATTACAATATTCGCTGTAATTTGCCTTCCAGGAACAAAGCTTGTCTAGGTTGGTCCGATTAACTCCGGTAGAATTCCCCTTAACCTATTTGCCAAAATTTTTGTAACAGTTTTATACATCACTGGACATAGGCTAATGGGACGGAACATCCTCAAGTTGGTGGGGTTGTTTGTTTTTGGGATAAGGACAATAAGGGTCTTATTAAGCTCTGAATGAAGGGGATTGCCTTTAAAAATATTGCTCACAAGTTCACAAACTGATGAGCCCACCACATCCCATTGCGACTGGTAAAAGAGAGCATGAAGGCCATTAATTTCAGGAGCTTTTAGAGGGTTCATTCCGAAAACTGTAGCTTTAATTTCCTCGTTAAGAACAGTTCTGCTAAGATCAGCTAAACTATACTCATCAATTCTTGGAAAAGCATTAGCAATTGGGAAATTAAAACTCGCTTCATCATTACAAGAAAAAAGTTTAGAGAAAAAATCAATGGCATGGGACTTGATCTCTTCTTTTTTATAAATCCACGTACCCTCGCTGCTCTGGATTGCATCCACTCGGTTTCTCCTTCTTCTCGTTATTATTTTTTTTGTGAAAAAAAGCAGTGTTTCTATCCCCACATGAAATCCATTCTCTCCTTGACTTTTGGTACCACAATAACTCCTCATGGGATAGTATGGTTTCAAGTTCCATCTTCAAATTGGACTCAAGCTCAAGAAGCCAGTTTGAATCAAATTTCTCCAGAGCATGTTGAATACCATTTAATCTTGCCAATAAACGCCTTTTCCTTTTAAAAATATTCCCAAAATTCTATTTATTCCACACACTAACTTTATCCACAAAGTCATGAGCAGCCCGAATATATCCCTTAGAGTTGCACCATTCCTTAGCCACTAAAGATTGGAAAGATTGGTCCGTCAACCAAGTTGCCAAGAAACGAAAAGGCCTAACAACATTCATTTTCTTCAAACTACGGCCAAATCTGACAAGAATCGGACGGTGGTCAGAATGAATTTTTGGAAGATGTAAAACTGAGGTTTCCATAAAAGACACATTCCACTGGTCATTGCATATGGCTCGGTCTAATCTTTTAAAGAAAGATCCCCTCGACCAAGTGAAACAAGGCCCTTTAAAATGTAGATCCATAAGCTGATTATCATGAACCCATTTGTTAAACAGTCTACAAACACCGTTGCCTTTTTTTTAACCTCCTTTTTTTCTCTGAAACATGTAGGATTGAGTTGAAGTCTCCACCTAGTAGCCATGGTCCTGTAACTGAATTAGCTACCAGGTCAAGATTGCTCCATAGCTCCCTCCTCAAATTTGGGTTAGGGCTAGCATAAACAGCAGTGACCCACGACCAATTACCTGAAAAATCTGTGACTTTAAAATGAATGTACTGCTTGTGATTAAAAACAAACTCCATCCTAAATTCTTCTTTCCATAAAATCCAAATACCCCCTGCAAAACCTTCAACTTCCACTCGATGCGATGACTCAAAACCACTACGTTTAATAAAGTTATCAGCTTTAACTCCACTGATTTTAGGTTCCAAAATCGCAACAATATCAAGGTTATAAATTTTATTCATTATGATAAAAGCTCTTCTAAAGCCCGGTGAAGCCACCCCTTGGCAATTCCAAAAAAGGATAGATAAATTCATTAAAATAAAGAGAATAATAGGAGGAAACCGTTCAAACCGAACTTCATTATGATTCCATGTTGTCCTCATCTTCCAAAGAGGTTCCGCTATCATCAGATTCTGAGTCACTTCCCTTACCTTCACCCTTAAAGCTCTCATCATCCGGGTCATCTTCATCATTGGCATCCATTACCAAATCCTCATCCGGGGGTTTGTCTCGATTTTCAATAAGTATATTAGGATCAGCAAGCTCTAAATTTGGTAAAGATGGAACTAAACTGACCTCCTTACACTACAAGAAAAATAAGATTTTATTACGAAGAATATTAGTCACTAAAAATAATAAATTAGTCACTTTATATTTTTTATCACAAAAAATGAATTGTCACACGTTAGTCGTAAAAAGACCGTCTTAAAAGGTTCTAGCGACCAAAATTATTTTCATCACTTTAAGAACATGATTCTATGACAAACATAATTGTCTTAAAATTAAGTTAAAATTGTCACGAATAGTGTCTAAAATGGTCAAATTAGAGATTCAAAAATGCAATCAATGACACTTCATATCGGTCATAATATGTGGTTTATAGTGACTATAATATTTGTCTTAAGAGTTTGTAAACATAGTCGCAACAATTACTAAAATCGTCATTTTAGAGGTTTGACGATACAATTAGCAACGCTATTTTTTTGTTGTTGAAGTTTACATATCGCGACATTTCATAATCATCCCAAGTAGTTTTCATTTGTGACAATTTTTGCTAAAGCAATTAGTAATTAATTTAGTGTCAACTTTATTTTAATGACAATTTATTTTACTATTACATGACTAGTTAAATTGTATCAAAACATTTTAAGTGACTATTATCTATTGTCATTAAATGTAAGCATTCGCAACTATAATATTTAGTCAAAAAAATTAACATGTTGTGACATATTCTTTCGTTGCAAAATATATGTAATATAGTCTAACATTATTTTTAATTACAATGCACTTTATTGTTTTATGACTATTTATATGGTATCAAAAAAGTTTAAATGACTACTTTCAATCGTCATTAAAAGAAAGCATTCACGACGACATATTTTAGTTATATAAATTGATATATAGTGACCAAAAAAATTTGATTCAGAAAATATTATTCCATGACATCTAATTTCCTTACAAATGACGAGCAATATAGTCTCACATTATTTTTAACCACAATACATTTTACTATTTAACAACTATTTATATTGTATTCTAAAAGTTAAAGTGACTATTTTAAATTGTCATTTAAAAGAAAACATTCATGACGACACATTTTAGTCACATAAATTGATATTTATTGACCAAAAAATTTTGATTCAAAAAATATTATTTCATGACTATTAATTTCGTTTCAAATGATAAATAATATAGTCTCACATTGTTTTTAATCACAATATATTTTACTATTTGACGATTATTTATATCGTATCCGAAGAGTTAAAGTGACTACTCTAAATTGTCATTAAAAGAAAGCATTCACAATGACATATTGTAGTCACATAAATTGATATTTAATGACGAAAAAATTTGGATACAAAAGAGATTATTCCATGACAATTATCTTCGTTTCAAATAACAAGCAATATTGTCTCACATTGTTTTTAAGGACGATGTAATTTACTAGACAAGCTAGTGTGATTATTAAAAATAGGTGTAGTCATTAACAATCAAACCAACAACAATGAGAATAACATAAGAAAGACTTCGAAATATTTATTCACAATCCGAAGGATTCAAACACAAAGCATGACATTGAAATCCAAACAAATTTGGTTCTTGGCAAATAAATGTAAATATAAAAGTCATAAATCATTATCAATGACCTAAAAGTAAAATTTCATAGTAGATGTATTTGCAAAGGTCTTATTGGGATTGAAAAACAAATAATGCAGGATCAACTGAAGGTGTAAGTGAAAATGATGATTGCTCTTTCATGAATTTTATGAAATTACCTGTAGTCTGTTATCTTGCTCCTCAATCGTCTTTACCATCTCTTAATTTTGTTGGGACAATGCTACATTGGATGTTAACTTTGAAGGACCTATCATTTTCTTCACAAAATTAGATTTCTTCCCCAAAATAATTTCACAAATTTGATTATCAGTTAATGGTTCAACTTATTCCAAAAAGAATTTTACCTCTTTTAGTAGCATTTTGAGATTCGTGGCATTGAGCATTGTGTTTCCAGTCATGATAAAGTCTCAATACAACTACTGCAGTGGCTCATATGGGAAAACAGAACACTCTTTTAGAATACTAGCAAGATAAGCTAGGAATGGAATCTTCTCATCAACAACCAAATCATCTTTAAAAGATAAATCCAAAGAACTACCGATCTCATGGAAGCCATTTTTCAGAAACTCAAAAACTTTCTTAACCTATCCAAAAGATAAATCATGCTTTAATAGATGGATCTCCTCCGAGCCCAAAAAATTTCTTAACATTTGACTGGTCTTCATCTTTTCTGTTTTTCCCCCTCTCTCAGTGGATGAAATACTAATAATTTAAAGACGTATACAATCATATGTAAGAATTTTTTCATTACTCTGATGAAGAAAATAACAAGTCTATACTTATTATATTATTTATTAAAACAAATAGCACATATATGTAATTACTTCACTGTCAATTTTCCTTATTAAGATAAAAGTGCCAATGACTCAGAATTTCATATATAGATAGTACGCTTCAGCTAAATGTAATGAAAGTCCATATATGACAGTGATTTGGCATCCATCTTTTATAATTTGCCTTTAGCAACTAAACTAAATCCTACAAACTACATATATCAAAATGTACCAGATATCGAGACTGCTACTGCTAATCCACAATGGCATTTGAACATTATAGACCAAGTTTTCAACCTTAGATTGAAGAAAATGCAATGACAAGCTTCTATTTGTCCTTCCGATTGTAATAGTTTCAAGTTCGAATATTTCCATTGACTACATCAAATAAGAAAATAAGACAAAATAATAGGGCATTTAACATTCCAATTGAAAACAAATCAAAAGAGCGAAAAATAATATTACATGAAGCAACAAGCAGGAGACTAGCATCAAGTTCATTCACAAGGCAGAGTTTGGATATTCCTTTGTTAGGAAAGTCGTGATTAACAAAACTGTTGAGAAGGGTAGCTTCCTCATAATTCCATATCTTGCGATTAAACAAATACTGAACAGCTAATGCATTTGAGAGAGATGAAATTATAAGAGACCAGAGGACCCATCTCACTACATCTAATAAACAACAAAATCAAAATTTATTGAACCATCTCATAGCAAAAAAAACCCCATGAGTGGCCGAATTTGTACCCAATTCTACACTCTACTATGAAGCTTATGAAGCCGAAATTACTTCAACATATATCAGCTCATAAGTTGGCAATCATAGTCAAAGATGTCAAGCATCCTCACAAATCAAGAAGCTAATAAAAACCAGGTTGCACTACATTAACATATATCAGTTCTTTGATATAAAGCTATTGAATGTTATACACTTCTAATCCCAAGTCATGAAACATAAAACAAAAGTTCACTTCACACGCTCATAAAGATAGACTGCTAGAAAAATGGAGAATAAGCATCGGATATGAGTCAATAAACTATTAAGCTAATTAATGCACGGGAAGGACACTAGCATAATAATAAAAAAAAAACCCATTCACGTTCTAAAAAAACAACTCATTCAAATTCTAATTCAATATATCAACAAACCCATTCGCATTCTAGTTAATAAAAAAAAACACTAGCCACGGAGCAACTTCTCCAACACATTCAACAAACCTATTTTCATTTTAATCCACAAACAACACCAGCAACAGAGCAGATCCTTTGACAAACTAATAAACCCATTTTCATTTTTCAATAACAAAATAATGCCCAATCATCGATTTCTAACATGCAAAGAGTTTTTTTCAAAGACTAACCTTGCACGCAATTGAGTGACAGTCGCCTCTAACGCCGACAGCAAGCGACACTCACTTGATGCCATCACCCTTGATTCATCACATGTTCTTTATTATCGGATTCTCCGAGCTAAAGTTGCAGGATTGCGGTTGATTTCTTTATCTTCAAAGCATTTAGAGATGGAGTATGTGCGTGTTTTGGTTAGATGAAGAACACTTGTTTTTGTGATGGGTAGCTTCGATAAAGGAAAAGAAACACCATTAAATCCACTAGATTCATTATGTAGCAATAAATGCTTTGGATAATAACTTGTAACTTTAGTTTTTTTTTTAATTTAAAGTTTTTGGAATAGAATTGGGTTATTGCCAATTTACCCTCATCCATTAACAATACATGAAATAATAGGGGATGAAAGTGGAGATATTGTGATACTTTCATCAAATTGGAGATAAGACAAATCTCAGGGGGAAAAATGAAAATTATCCTAAGTAACAGTAGTATGTGCGTGTTTTGTCTTGCTATGACAGTACTAAGGATTAAGGAAGACAAGTTACTATTTCTTACCTTTGTTTAATACCGATTATTATTATTTGGTGAGACCAATTAATTGTTTATACAAACTTAAAAATTAATTTTGTCTAACCTTTTAATTACATTTTATTATAAGTATAATATGTGTAAACTACATCAGGAAATAAATTAATTACTCGGTCATAAAAATACAATGTTATTTAAGACAAAGCTTTTAGTTACTATTTTTAGTTTTGTGACTATAATGACTACATTTACGACTAAAAAAATAAAGTCTTAAAATTATAAGAAATCATAATAGCTTTAGAGACTAATATTATGTGTCATTGATGGTTTACCTAAATTTACACTTGTTTTTTAGTTACAAAATATTTTTGTCACCCATAATTATATTTCGTGACCATTTATTTTGTCATGAAGGATAAAATATTGTCTTAAAATGTTCAATTTTTTAAGGAGATTTTTGTGTAAAAAAAAAAATTTATTTTTTCCGACTACAATAATATTCGTCACAAGAACATTGAATCAGATACCAAATAGTGTGTCCAAGAAAAGAAATAATTTGGTCACAAAAATACAATTTTATTCAAGACAAAACCTTTAGCTACTACTTTTACTTTTGTCACGGTAATTACTCATCCAAGACCAAAAAATGACATCTTAAAATTATAAGAAGTAAAAATAGCTTTAGAGACTAATATATATGTCACGGATAGTTTGGTTAAATTTGTACTTAACTTTTAGTTACGAAATAGTGTCATCGCCTATACTAATATTTTGCAACCATTTTTTTTTGTCATAAATGATGAAATATTGTCCCAAAATGTTTCGAATTTGGAGGGAAATTTTTGTGCTAAAATAATATGTTTTTCAGTGACTAAAAAAATATTGTCACAAAAAGGTTGAATCGGATACCAAATATTGTGTTCCAAAATAAATTTATTGGTCACAAAATATAATACAAGTCAAGACAAAATTATTAGATACGATTTCATAAATTTGTCACAATAAATATGATTTCGTGACCAAATTTCAAAGCGTTGAAAAAAATATCATCTTAAAAAATTAAATTTCTTGTGGTGTTAGAATTTGAATGAAAATCTTTTCGAGAAACAAATTTTATTGCCGTGTGTTTTACGGGGTCCAAGCTAGTGGGAACAATGGTAGGGATAGGTAGGTTGGTTGAGGTTACAGGGATTTTTGACTGTGAACATGACACTGTTTCTGCATGCATGTGAGTTGGTGAGGTAACAAGGTTCTCTTTCAAACATGGGTGTTTGGCTTTTTTGTCACTTAAACTTTGCATAGCTGGAGAGTTGACATTTGTATGGCTATTTGTGGTAGTAGGCTTCTTGGGATTCTTTTTGGTTTTTATTTTAAAATGGAAAGCTGGTTGATCCTTCTCGGTTATGGGCCCATTGTAGCCTTTAGGGTGGGAAAAAATTCTATCCTCATCATTATCCTTTTCGAGCACTTCAAACCGTGATCCCCTTTCAAATTTGGCATCTCGATGACGAGTGGAAAAATTATTATAGCCTCCACCATTGTTGACTCTTCCCCTTCCTTTTCGGCTGACAATCATCCAAGGCCCAAATGAAGGGTTTGCCGGAGTTATTGTAGAGGACGACGGTTGATCACCACCACCACTACTGTGACCGTTCCCATCCTTATTATTTTCTGAGTTCTCTGTTTGTCTTGTCATTGTGTTGAGCTGATGACAGTTTTCATTCCTATTACCATAAATCCCACAATTAAAACAAATAACATGTAAATTCTCATATTCCACCTTTTGCATTTTGCCATCGAGAAAAAACTGTGAACAAAGAGGTTTCTTAAGGGAAACCTCAACCGCAATACGTGCAAACTTCCCTCTTGTTATTGATTCGATATTGTAATCAATTCGAATCACTTTTCCAACGACATTCCCGAGCATGCAATGAACCCTTTTATGATAATAGTGTAGAGACATTCCCGGTAATCGGATCCAAGCAACAATGTTTTCAATATCTTCACTGGAACCATCGAAGTGAGGGTTCCATTGTTGCACTGTGAGATAATGACCGAGAATGGTCCAAGGACCTTGTGTTAGAGCATAATGGGCGTCTCCTTCTGTTTTTAACTTAACCAGGAAGAAATCATTCTCCATGTCAATAACAGAGAAACCTTGGGTCGTTTTCCAAACCTCATTTAACTTGTTGCAGAGTGCCCGATAGCCAAGAGTTCTCCGGAGAAGTTTGACAACAACCGTGTTTCTCCATGGTTTCACCAGTTGTTCTTGGATCTTTTCTGAGAAGGAAATGGATGGGATGCTTCCCTTTTCACTAATAACGACGTCTTCAGGATCAAATTCCAATTCTTCTTCTCTACCCAAAATCTCCTCTTCCCCATCATTCTGATCTTCCATTAGCTTATCTTTAAAAGATAGCGGAAGTGGATTCTCATCTTCATTCCCGTGACTCCTAAATCTTGCCTTTTTAGTTGAACGTTCCTCCGCCAGTGGTAGTGGCAGCTCCTTACTTAGGTTATCGCTATTCATCACAAGAAACTTTTTTTTTAGTGTCTCCAATTTATCCTATGAGATTGTCTCAATAGCTAACAATTTTATTTGCGTTATTAGTGGATAAAGTCCCTGCACAATAATTTCAAATTTCCCTTAACAAGTCAAAGGAGGATGCTAATAGCCAAATGCACAAACTCCTTTACTAGAGAATACAGAATGTGGACACGCTTATATCAACAGATAAAAATCGTGCATGGCCAAGGGTCATAGATTCGATTTAAACTCAAGAACATGCCATGTTAATCATTTAATGGAAATCATTCTCTTTCTTCTGATCCAATTAATGAAAGATTAGTCAAAGTCAAACGTCTTTGATGGACTATTTCAACAATTTGGAGTTCATTTTAATTCATCAGCGAATCATGTTAAACGAATGCTAAGATAATTACCCTTATCACATTATTAAACAAAACACTAAGATAATCATGGAAATCATTCTCTTTCTTCTGATTCAATTAATGAATATTAGTTAAAAACATACGTCTTTAAAGTACTATTTCAGCAACCATTTTAATTAATCACCGAATCATGCAAAGCTAATGCTAAGATAATTTGATAAAGAAAACAGTAATTACAGAATTCCAAACAGACATAGCTGAGCTGGCAATTTTGTAACTAACTTTGGCGCAGTTGGCTGCCACATCAGCTGTTCTTGCAACTATATTTTAACCACACTCACATATGACAGGTTCTTAGTGAAACTTTGCAACGTTATTATTAGGATTTTGGTTCGACGGAAGCTAGATTTAAACTCTCTTTCTCAACCCATTTTCACTTTTCAGTAAACTCACCAATATAGGCGGCTCTTTCTCTAGGCAACTTAGGCGGTTACCTAGAGCCCCACTACAGATGAAGGCCCTTAATGTTATTCCTAAATTATAGTTATTATTTATTTATTTATATTAATTATTATTTTATAATTATATTTTCCATAAACAAACTAATAAATCCTTACAAAGTTACCTTTTAACATTATAATTAAGAATTTTAATCCCATTTATTTCCTCCATATATTTCATCTAAAACTCTATAAAGGCCACATATTTTTTTTAAATTATTATCCATTAATATCTTTTTCCAATAGAAAAAAATACATGAAACTTTCATTACTTTGGTGAAAAAACTACTTTCTCTACCCTACTTTTCACTTTAGAAAAAAAATCAATTATTTTACTATTCATTGATCACTGCTACTCAAAGACTCAATACAACAAAATAAAGTTCTCAAATTTCTAGGTTCTATCTTTCCATTCTCTTATTAATTAATTATGTTACTCAGTTGTTTTTGTTTCTTTTTAAAAATTATTATTGTGTTCTTAATTTGTTTTCTTGTAATTATCTAGCATAATTGTTTGCTTAATTACTCTTGTTTCACTAGAAAAAAAAAAGTCTACTAAAAAATATGCATTAGGATACTAAAAACTTCAAAAACAAGAGAAGAATAGAAAAGTTAGTTTAATCTAAAAAAGAAGCCATTGATAAAAGCTTATTTAAGATCAAATATATCATATGAAAGATTAAATAGGTTAACTATATTGTCTATTGAGAAAGATATGTTAGGAAAATTAGAATATAAAAATTTGATTAATAATTATGCATCTCAAAAGCTAGAGAAACTAATTTTAAATAAATAAATTTTAATAAAATTGATACATACA
>NW_006262339.1:5032619-5051721 GCF_000493195.1 Citrus x clementina | reverse complement strand
CACCAGTTCTGCTTATTTTCAATTGAAAACACATTACTTTTTATTGAGAAGTGAACTGCAAATCTAAATTTGTAGTTGAATATGACATATCAGTCTTGGGTTTCAGGACTGGATGATATGTCGGTTATATGACACAAGTGAGCCGTATGACAAGCCTGGTGAATCAACCAAATGAATAAGTTAAGCACGTGATATTGCACATGCTTTACTTATTCTAAACGACTGAAGAAAGCTGTGTTTTGAGTGAAGTTTCTACACGTATACTGAAGCCAGTTTGAATGGCTGTTAATGTTGTTGAGATCAACGGGAAATTTCTGGGTTTGTTGGTAACAAACCCAGGCCTGGTGAGCTAGTTTTTGGGGGTTGTTTCTAGAGCAATTCAGGCATGTATATAAGTAGTCTTCATTTCAATGTTGGGTGGTTGAGTGCGTGATAGTTTTCTTTGGCATCTTGTATCTTGTAAACACTAAATTAGTAAAGGCTCTTTCTCTCTTTCACAGTGGATGTAGGTCACTCAGTGGCTGAACCACTTAACCTTTTTCATATTGGTGTGAGATTGTTTTCTCTGTTTTCTTTTGTTTGATATCTGTTGATTTCGATAAGTAATTCCACACAGCATTGGTTGATCTTAATTAGTTCTTTGATTAAGGCTAAGTCGAGTGGATCTTGGGGGATTGAGATTGGTTATTTGCTGGTCTTGTCCAACACTTTTAATATACGGTAGATATATATGTGTGTGAACTTAAATTTTATATTTAAATTGATGACGCAAATTCTAGCTCCTTAATCAATTATGTTGATGCTAAATTTCGGCTTCAAAGAACAAAATTATAATTGTAACACGATAACGTAGTCGTAATTGTAAAGTGTGCGAGTGTTGTAACTCTCAATAATCCTCAAATACTTAAGTCATATGTCAAAGACAAAGTCTTTAATGCAAATTTTAGATAATCAAATAAAGTAAAAAAATACTCCTAGTCGGTTTGGCAGAAAATGTTATAGCAAAGAGAAAAAATCATTGTCTCTCTTATCTCATTTTTTGGTAATTTTTGGGCGCTATATTAGGACTATTTTTCTTGCTCCTTCATTCTCAAAGAAGTGGTGCGAGTTTTGATTTGAATTTAAGATTGAGCTTAGCTTTGTGCAAATCTTGGATGCTTCTGGGATACTGCCTTTTTTCCATTCAATCACATATGTACTTCAACAGTCATGATAATAGGCTGCCCATGTGGAAAGAATTAAAGGGATAAGACACAATACTCCAAGGACGACAAAAACCTTATTGCTTTGTTAATACTATGGTTGGTAGTTATTGGACAAAAATATAACATGTATTAAATCTTAATTACGCACTTGTGGATGTGCATGAAAAAATAAATAAAAATATCAGCCTAGCATTGGAACAAAAATTTATTAGTTTTAGTTGTTGTTTAGGAGTTTATTAGATAATGAGTTTGGGAAATTTAGATGCTCCGTTTGGGCGGCAGCGAGGAACAAGCAAATAGTCTCATAGGAGTAGCTCAAAGCATTAAGCCAGCATACTTCGAGGATCTTTTGTGAAAGAAACAGAAATGGAGTTGTTTGGTGGCTCAAAAAATATCTCGGAGAATGTTCCAGATTTCTTATTTTTATTGCTTAAAACAAAATGTTACAATTACATTCAATTTATACTCACTGCTTAGGCATCATTATTGTAACTAATTCATAACTAACTAAAATGATTATTACGAGCTAAGTTTCAGTTAAGGTTGCGTTTGTTGTTTTATCTGAAATTTGAATAAGTCTGAATTTAGTTGAAATCTGAATAGGTCCGAATGACATGTTTGTTTTTTTCTTTTTCAACATTTGAAGAGAAAAATTTAAAAGCTCATAATTTGACATGAATATAATTTTAAGTGGTGCATATATTTGTTCTCCACAATTTATAATTTTCACAAGTTGATTAATTTGGTAGCATTAAAAAAATCTATCATTATTGTCTTAATTTAATTTTATAATAAAAGATATAATTATAACATAAACTTTTATTATAAAGTTACCACTGTTGTTTTATTTTTTATTCATCACAATGAAAATAATTTGATTTGTTTAATATTTTAGTTTAGTTAATGTTATTATGTGAATAAAAAATTAAAGCAATTTAAAAAATAACTTCAAGAATAATACAAAAAAAAATTAGTTTATACATAATATTGGAAATACATGAATTGTTAAGGGTATTTTTGAGATTTAAAATTAAAATATTTCATTTAGACTTTAGATAGAAGTAGACTTTTTTTAATTTTTCTATTCATATAAAATTGTCTGACAATAAGTGATAAGTTAAAAAATAAACAATCTAAAAAAAATTGAATTAAGATTTCAGATTAAAAAACAAACAACACTTAAGTATACACAATGAATTGTAACATGTTCAACAATTTATGCTAAGCTGGCAGTTGAGCTGTTACTTTGCTTACTATCATGTTACATCATAGACTTTTTAATCTTTCTCAGCTTTAGCTTCTCCTTCTTTTACTCTGTACAATGAGCTTCTTTAACATTTTGCATTATCTTTGATGACAAGCACACTTTTCTTTGAGAGGCAGCAGAAGATAAAACAACTTGTAATTAATTAATTAAAATTAAAACACAGTGTACAAATGATAAAATTTTTAAAAAGATGAAATCTTAACATTAGGTGAACAGAGGGGGTATTTTAAAATCAATCAGACGAATAGTCCTAACGATGATGATGTCGGTCCAAAGATTTGACGACAGGACGTCTGTAGGAGAGAACTAAGGCGACACGTCATATAAATAATAATAAATAATAAGAATAAAGACGATAGTCGTCTACGATTTCAATAAAGAAAGGACAACTTTTCGAGACAAAGCTCGCGAAATTATGAAGGTCGCCGACTTCGCTGCCTTGTGTATCTGGTATTATATTTACCCATTACCAAATTAAGAAGCTTGTTTTAATTGATGGATGTGAAGTTATTCTTTCTGTCAAGGTGCGGGGCAGCATGGCGGTTTCGAGAGGTAGGTTAAGTTCATAAGCCATCCGGGTGATTTCGGTTTTGTAAAATGATGATGTTAGTCATTAGAGCATCTGATGAAGGAGTTTTTTGGCTGCTGGCCACTTATGCTATTGCGAAAGAATCAAAGAAAGTAACAAAAGCTGCATCTAGACAACTTTAAACTAATAAGATTGTAGTTGCATCTAAAACATTATCAGGATGCGTATTGAATATGCATCAAAGCTAAATTCTTTTTTTTTTTTCTGGGGGTGGGGGGTGGGCCCTGAAGAAAAGTTTATTGCCATAATAATAATAATCTTTTTTTTTTCTGGTCTGAATAATAATAATAATAATCTGATTCTATAAACTTGTAAATGAATCTTGGTTGGCAATCAATCTGGTTTCCGACTGAAAAATCAATAGGCCATGAATCCAAAAGGCCAACTTTCTCTTTTGATTTGTGCATGTGGGACCCGCATATGCCCAATTATTTTTTACCCCCCAAAACAAGCTGTCGGCATGTGTACGAAGACCTTTGGAGCAGTTTGGTGATATTGTGATTTTTTTTTAACTTTCTCTTTCGATTTGTGAATGTGGGATCCGCATATGCCCAATTATTTTTTACCCCCCAAAACAAGCCGTTGGCATGTGTACGAAGACTTTTGGAGCAGTTTGGTGATATTGTGATTTTTTTTAGGTAAACCCTATCTTACATGCATGTGGGACCCGCATATGCCCAATTATTTTTTACCCCCAAAACAAGCTATCGGCATGTGTACGAAGACTTTTGGAGCAGTTTGGTGATATTGTGATTTAAAAAAAAAAAACCGGTGATATCGTAACTCTTGAAATAATTATTTTTAACAGTATTATAAAAAATAATTTATTATTAAGAGATTAATTAAATATTTGATAAATTTTATTTTTAAAAGTGTTGTAGATTTTAAAAGTATTTTAATAAATCTTATAGTTAATTTATTTTTTTACCTCAATGTATAATAATAATAATAATAATAATAATAATAATCTCTTTAAAGTTAATAATTTTATTTTTAATTAATAAGAATAATTTTAGATTTTTATAATATATAAAACTACTTTTCTAAATTTATTATAGGATGAGGTGATCTTATCAAATTTAGTTTCTAAAATAAATTATAAAATATTAAAATTAACTTTTAAAATCTCTTTAGATCTTCCAAAAATAATCTAAAAATTAATTTAGAACTAATTGGCGATTTGGAATCGAGCTGAATTAATGCTGTGATATCTACACTAATTGATTTAGCCATCATGTAGAGAGGGGGCAGCCGTTCATGACCATTGACTTTGAAAATGAAAAATTTTACGCGTTTCATTCGTGTACGTATAATGAGCAATTCCCCGAAACAAACATGATTACGTTGTTTCACGAATTAACCGTTCCACGAAGTGACTCAAGTGAACCACATTATTGCAAATACCAAACAAAGTGTATGTAATTTTTTTTATTACATGAGACTATTACTCAAAAATAAAATTTATATTACATGAGATTACAACTGATATTTATAAATTAAATTATTTATAGGGTTAGTTTATATCAATTCTTATAAAAACTGTCTAGATTTTTATCTTCTCTAATATTCAATAAGCATCTATTTCACTTTTTTTTTTTGAAACTGATTAAGCATCAGGTTACTGCATTACACAGATATATATACAACTGCTATGACAGCAGGTCATTACACTGATATTTACAATCAGATATATATACATGAGACTTATATTATTACATTTTTATTCTATGAAGTACATGCTCATCCCAAATACCCCTCACGGAGGCATTTCGCAAGGGAGAAAGACGTTTATAGAAATCTCCACACAATTATGTTTAATTGGAGGAGGTTGAGTCCATGGGGACTCGAACCATTGCCCTCAAAGTCATGCTTAACTTTGAGGGCAATGGTCCACCACTGGGCTACAAGCCCAAGTGGCAAGCATCTATTTCACTTAAATTTCAAAAAAGAGAAAAATGTTTAATTGAGGAAGGAAATTAAACTGGATTTGAACTCATGACTTTACAATTGTGTGGTATGAATTCGGCTAAAGCTTAGTGGCTTAAAGTGCGTGTAATTGACTAATAACAAAGCACCATCTTGTTATAGTAAATGCAACCCTTCTTTGCAATTGCAATAACAACCTGCCATGGATTCTTTGGCTCTCTCTTGTCTTATCTTGCTTTCTCTTCCACTGCTACCATTTTTATCCGCTGCCAACATACCTTTGGGTTCAACTCTATCAAGCACCAGCAACAACTCTTCATGGATTTCACCTTCAAGGGATTTTGCTTTCGGATTTCGCCAACTAAACAACAATTCGGATCTTTTCTTGCTTGCCATTTGGTTCAACAAAATACCTGAAAGAACCATCATTTGGCACGCCAATGAAGACAACCACCCAGTCCTAGCTCCCAGAGGATCAACACTTGAACTTACTGCCACCGGCCTTCAGCTTAAAGATCCTGGAGGCCAAGCAATATGGGATGAAAAGCCCAACAAAATTGTATCCGATGCTGCCACGCTTGATACAGGTAATTTTGTGCTTATAGCCTCTGGTAACAATTCCGATTACGCTTGGCAGAGTTTTAAAAGTCCAACAGACACCATCTTGCCTACCCAAATATTAGATTTGGGTAGCGTGTTGGTTTCCAGGCTTACAGAAACCAACTTCTCCAAAGGCAGATTTGAGCTCCATTTTTCAAATGGAAGCCTTCTGCTCATTCCTGTGGCCTGGCCAACCCCATTCCAATACAAAAGTTATTATACCAGTGATACTTACAGCGCTAATTCTTTTGAGTCTGGTCATCAGCTGGTTTTTAATGAGTCAGCTGACATATACATAAAAAAAAATAATGGTCAAATTGTTCAATTGCCACAATGGAATAGACTATCTCCTATTGCGGACCACTATTTTCGAGCAACATTGGATTTTGATGGAGTATTCACAGAATATGCTTATCCAAAGAATTCTGCTCCTAACCAAAGCTGGTTTACTATACGTCGTCTTCCTAACAACATTTGCACTGCTATATCTGATGAGTTCGGTAGTGGTGCCTGTGGCTTCAATAGCTACTGCTTACTTCAAAATGGGAGACCTTTTTGTGAATGCCCTCCAGGGTATTTATTTGTGGATCCAACTAACATATTTAGTGGTTGCAAGCCAAATTACTCGCAAGGCTGTGGACCAGATGATGGATCTAGAAATGCAGAAGAGTTGTATGAAATGAGGGAACTCGCTAATGTAAATTGGCCTTTTGGAGATTATGAAAGGTTGGAACCTTATGATCAAACAGAGTGTGAAACATCTTGCTTGCATGATTGCTTGTGTGCTGTTGCAATATATAATAATGCTAGACAATGTTGGAAGAAGAGATTCCCCCTTTCCCTTGGGACCTATGACAATGCAGGAACAGGATTTACAAAAGCTCTCATCAAAGTAAGGAAAGGAGGTTTTCCTGTTGATTTTGATGGCAATACTTGTGGCAAGAAAGGAATACCAATCTTACTAGGAGCACTTCTATTAGGTAGCTCTGTATTCTTCAATGGACTTTTGCTACTGGCAATATCTCTTCTCGTCTTTGTGTGGCGCAAGAGAAAAGATGGAAAAAAGGTCCAACGTTCAAGTATTTCCGAAACAAATTTGCGTTTCTTTTCGCTCGCTGAACTCAATGAAGCAACAAATGGGTTCGAGGACGAACTAGGGAGGGGTTCTTTTGGCATAGTCTACAAAGGTGTCCTCAAATCCGCTTCAGGAAATGCTGTAGCAGTCAAGAAATTGGACAAGTTGGCACAAGAAAGGGAAAGGGAATTCAAAACTGAAGTGAGTGCAATCGGCAGAACACATCACAAGAATCTTGTCCAGCTACTTGGATTCTGTGACGAAGGTCTTAACCGGCTTTTAGTATATGAATTCATGGGGAATGGCACCTTGGCTAACCTACTTTTTGCAATTCCAAGACCTGACTGGAGTCTAAGAGTCAGGATTTCCCTGGAGATTGCAAGAGGGCTTCTGTACTTGCACGAAGAATGCAATATTCCCATCATCCACTGTGACATAAAGCCTCAAAACATACTTCTAGACCAAGATTTCACTGCAAAAATTTCTGACTTCGGATTATCCAAGCTGTTACTCTCTGATCAGTCTCGAACGCGCACCGTGATCAGAGGAACTCGAGGATATGTGGCTCCAGAATGGTTCAAGAATGTACCTGTCTCGGCCAAAGTGGATGTTTACAGTTTCGGTGTTGTGTTATTGGAAATCATTTGCTGTAGGAGAAGTGTGGAGATGGAACTGGAGGAAGAAAGAAGTGCAATACTAACAGATTGGGCTTATGACTGCTATGTTGAAGGAAGACTAGATGTTTTGGTTGACAATGATAAAGCAGCTATGGCTGACAAATCAAGGGTGCGTAAATGGTTGATGACAGCACTGTGGTGCGTTCAAGAAGATCCACTAAAAAGGCCTACAACGAAGATGATCGTGCAAATATTAGAAGGTTATCTGGAAGTTCCTAGTCCCCCAATGCCCCCACTTTATTCACTGCAGTTAACTGAAAACTGAAGCCACTAGTAACTAGCAAGTGCATTTTACTATAATTTTATATGTAAACGTTTATGGTACATTTGTTCTGTATCCTAAACCAGTTGGGGGGATTGTTATTAGCTTGTTTAAGTTTTATATATTGATAGAATTTCAAAAAAGAAAAAAAAGGCTATAATAAAAAATGGAAATTTCATTTTTAAATCACTTGATGTTTATCCTCAAATCAATTTTCAGCTGAAAAAAAAAATAAAAGAAATGAAAAGTGAGAATACATAATTTTAATTATTTACCGAGATTGTCACTTTCCCTCTAGTAGAAATCAACTTTTATTACCTCGTCCTAATGTTTTCATAACGTCATGTCCCATCTAGATATAAAAAGTTAACAGAATACTAATTTTTTTTTCTTTCTTTGGATGCATGGCCATGGGATTGCAAAGTCGAAGGGCAAGAAGAGTTTCAGAGACTAATGGATACCAAAACATGCAGGCCAACAAGCTTGCTGTGGAGCCAAAGAAAGATACCAAGGTTGGAGTGAACAGGAAGCCTGGTAAGAGGATGGTTGAGATCGAACCGAAGCTCAATATTGAAATCAAGCTCTTGAAACTCGCAAATAAGCTTGTTGAGCGCGATTGCAACAATACAGAGATAGGTGAGACGCTCAAGGAGACTAGGAAGAAGTTAGAAGCCGATTCCCTCACCCTCTTGCCAAACAATTCACGGATTACCACCATATTTATTTAGGCCTTTGTTTTGCTGTTTCATAACTTTGATTTCTTTTATATATAAAAATTAAGGCTAATGCTAAGTTACATGCACGTACCTTACAACTCTCTCACATTTCATGTAACATACATAACCCACAAAAACCACATAAATTATAAAACTCACATAAATTATAAAACTCACATAATTATGTGGTTCTTATAAATTATATATGTTACATAAAATGTAACATAGTAAAATCCCTCAATTACTACCAGGCCTAACCCTCCGAACAGATCATCATCATCATCATGACACTTTGTGAAGGAAATTGGACGGGCCCATTTTCTTTAAATGCAACTACTAACTCGACTGCAGCTGTTGATGGAGAAATACTTTTCAAGGCCCTGCACGTGGTGAGCTTTCTTTATGGAAACAGAGAAGTTTGTGGGCCCGGCATCCGATATGGGTTGATTTGGAGTTGCAGGTTCACGGGCCACGAACGTGATCAATTGATCATAATTCATACATTCATTCACTCGTACTCATACTCACACACTTATTGTCCTTTGTGGGGACTTCGCCAACAATTTTGATTTCGTCGGCAGTTGTTGCTACCCTTAATGCGCAACTCGTGAGAGATCTTTCTCTTCTTCTTCTTCTTCTTCTTTTTTTTTATTTTTTATTCTTTTGCTTTCTTTTTTCTTTGACAAATTTAAAGAAGCTTCGTACTGATTTTCAATTTCCTCCTATGGTTTGTCAAAACTACTACTTAGAAATTATATTTACCACATTTTTTTAATTTTAATTTTTCTTCATAGCTATATGCTTTTGTTTTTTCTTTTTCTTCTTTTTCCCTCACATAAACTATAACTGTTAACCACCTCACTCAATACCAAACGAGGTCTTAATAATCTTGGTGATGTTTTAATCGGTAGAGAAAAGGATAAGCCTTGTTTCCAAATCCAAATTTGTTCACCCATTTAAATTTAACATCAGCAGAAAATGTAGCATAACATGCATTGTAGGGCTAAGAGTCATGCTGGCACTCCCAAGGTGTAAAATGAATCTGCTCTAAAACTGAAACATAGCAACCAGAATTAACATGCTGTACCATCTGAAAGTAAAGCCACCTAAGTCGACCTACAACCATCACTGAACTAGTTTGTTTGCAGCATATGTGGATGTGCACAAACTGAAAACCGCAATAAGAAGCTTTATCATTTGCAGGAACTTAATAAGCTCAGATTCTCAACATTAAAATGCACCTCAAGCTTTCTTCGAAAAGGCAATTACATTGAAGTTCAGTGATTCAGGATTTTTCTGGATCATGCCCTTTATCACTTTAGCTGCATCCTGTAAAAAATAAATAAATAATAGATAATATTAATAATCAAAATTGAGAGTAAAGTACATGTGAAATACTATGTAAGAAAACTGCCAAAAAAGAGCTACAACCGAGGCACGCTCACTTTCTGCTTAAGGTTAAAGATGAAAAGACACATTAGCAAGTTGAACCTCCTTGATTGTAGTTCATTAGACAGAAAGATGCTTATCCAATCAGGATAAAATTTGTTATACTTGAAACCCAAAGCCAAACCCAACCTTGTGCAACAACTCTAACCCTAGCCCAACAAAGATATTGATGGTATAAACTTGCTTCAGAGATAGCCCTACAGGGTAACCAATATTTCTTCTCTCCTTTTTTTTTAAAGAAAAGTTCACTTAGTTTTAGCCCTGTTTGGTATTAAGGCGTCGCAGCTTTTAAACCACAGCTATTGTAGAAAAAAATTATAGCTATGGAATAAAAATTAATAGTGTGTAGTAATGTTTATTTTTAAATAATTATTTTGACAAAAATAGTAAAAATATTATCGATTTTTCATCATTCAAATCAACTTAACTTCAAAATCATAGTAGTTAGTATTTCCCAAACACTTAAGATTTTAAGATACAGCTGTCCAACCTCAATACTAAATATGACCTTAAGACTATTGATGCCTTTTCATTTTCTTATATTTTTTTCTTTCTCAGATCCAAAACTGAAGAATTTCTTTATTTTTGCTTCTTTTGGGATCTAAGAATCTAAAGAGGGTAGAAATACACAGTTTTATAACGCCAATGACCATACCAGCAATAAGCTGCTTGGAGACGAAGCACCATGGGATATTGGCCCCGACTTCCCTCCATCAAGTTCATAAAGTTCCCCTACATAGAAGATTTTGATAAATACAAAAGCATAGATAGAATTTCTCAAAAGCTGGTTAACAGCTGAACATTGGCTAATCAATATGAGAGGGAAAAAAATAAGTCAACTATCGAAAGGAAGCATGTACCATCCACACAGGTGAAGCAGATAAAATGATCATTCACGTCATCAGTAGCCTGTAAATAAGAAAATGGTAAGACAAATGAGGATAAACCAATTGCAACTTACGATATTAAACTAATTGGAGCTTACGATGTTATACATCATTTGATAACTAGGAAAAAACAGAAGGAAACGGAAAAAAAGAAATTGATTGACGAACTCTTACCAATTAAAAAAAAAATAAGTTAGGGGAAAAATTATATTGATTGGCGAACTCTTAATTCCACTTTTTTTTGGGGGGGGGGGGGGGGGGGAATCAATGGTTCTATAGCCAGTAAAGTATATCCTCAACCGCCAGTCCAGTGCATTTAAATCTACATTTTGAAGCTGAGCATGAAACTTCACAAAGACGGCGATCAACACTGGTCAACTTTTCATGTCACCTTGTATATAATAACTGCTAAGAAAGTAATTTGACCCGAAAAATCACATTTTCACAATTAGACTCCTACAGTCCAATCCAATAGAATACTGTAGCACCCAAACCTTACTTGATAGTGCCAAATAAAACAATAAGATATTTCTTAGAGCCAGCTTCTCATGGGAATTTATAATGGGTCCTTTAGAAATTAGTATAATTCGTAGTTCATATAGAATCACACTCACATGGATTATTAACCTATACACACAAAAGCATGAGGGTTGTAATCACTACCACCACAAATATGAACCAGCAATTTTCACTTCCAAAATCCCAGCTTTATGAGAATGTCTAATTTAACAGCTAAGCTTCCATTTGGTCACAAAAGCAATACATTTTAGACAAATTTTAGCTTATATTCTCACGAAGATGTAATGCCCAACCATATGATTAAGCTGATATTCTCACGAAGATGTAATGCCCAGCCATATGATTAACAAATTTTAGCTGATATTCTCATGCCGTACTAGTGTCCTTACTGATTATAATGCAAACAAGCATGTGTAAATACCTCTGTGTCACCAGCTGAAGCTGCTACCGAATGAGCAACTTCCATTTCCTTATCATTCTCAAGAAATGCTGCACGCTGCAGAAAGAATATGAAAAACTCATAGCAATTAGAAGTGAGAAATGAGAGGCAATAAACAATATTATTCAAAGTCAACAGATAACTCCAGGGGTGGGAAAAAAGGAAAAGCAGAAATAGAACCAAGAATGAATCACCTCTTGTGGATCCAAGTTCGCTGTGTACTTGTAAAATTTATCGAAGAATGAATCAGCTTCTGCAATAACAAGAAAAAATGTAAAGGGAAGCAATGTACATGACAATACAAACAAGCACTTGGCTGATAACTATGAGCATTTAGAGGTACCTTGAATGCAAGAAAAGCTGAAAGCATTACTAGCATTTCTAAAGTATTTGTATTGCCAGCACCACTGCTACACTAGCAACACTCAATTAAAGGAAAAGTAAGCACAACTTACGAAACTTGATTTCCGAAGTGACGTTCCCAACAGCATGAAGAAGTCCAATTGTTCCACAAGCATTTCCAACAGTTTGCTTCATGAAATAAACATTCTTGCTAAATTCCTACAGAGAGAAAAAAATGAGGAAAGTGGAGTGAAGTTGTGCTCCACAAATAGAAGTGAACAACAACACCGGCTGCATTTGCTCAGTTAGAAAACAAAAACAATTGATCAACCATGATAAGAGGAAAACCAAGAGACTTATAACCAAAAAATAACAGAGAGGATGGAAAATATATTAGATATGTATGTATTCATAATTAAAAAGAGATTATTTATGATCAAGAACAGCATAATAAAGCAAAAGTAACTACATCCTATCATCACACATTCACACTCACCTTTTTGTCATTGTCCTGCAACCTTCTTTCTTCTTCACTCTGAAGAAATCAAAATTTGAAAAAAAAAAAAAATCAGCAAACAAGTATATACTCGTAAAGCATACCAAGTATAAAGAAACAAATTTGGTTTTAACAGACCTGTGCAGTTAAGGGATAAAGAAACAGCACAGCAAGAACAGGTTGCGGAACCATTGCCAAGAGCTCATCATCCAAGCCATACACATCATAGCACTCTGCCTCCTCAGCTGGAAGACCAAGGCCACAAAGGAACTACTAAATAAAAAAATATGAAGTAAACTAAACTAAGAATACTCTTCACAAACAGAATAAACCTCTATCTATGTGGCCATTTTTTTTTAAAGTAATAAAAGCAACAACTCATAACCATAGATAAGCAGTTCAATAGATACTTTCTTTCATTTTTCTCAGTAAACAAAAAGGGTGTCTTTCAAACAACTTCCAGAATCTATCAAATTTCAAATTAAAAAAAAAAATAGAAAGGAAAACCAAAAGACCAAATAAAAAAATCACTCTTCGAAATTGTTTTGCGATTAATAACGATAATACAAAATTCATTTCAATTCTCTTCTTTGGTGAACAAACAGCGGATGATCTATAAACTAAACGAGAAAACCAAAAAAAAAGAAAAGAGAAGAAAAGTAGAATAATACCTGGTTCATGATATCGGGATTAGCTTCAAGAGGAAGCCACCTCTTAGCTGAAGGACGCTCGTCTACTGCTGCCATTGTGCTTTCTCTTTAGCTAGATCAGAAGAAACACCGAATAAAAAATAATGTCGTTTCCTCTTCCTTATTCCTTTTATATAGGTTTCGTGAACCTTTTATTTCTGCGGAAATATTATCGGTCTGACAAAAATACCCCGTCTTTATTTATAAATGGTTGGAAGCGAACGCCAGCCATCAGGACACAGGTGTTCGAGTTTTTACGGAAGAACAAATAATAATAATAATTGTTAAGTTTAAATCTAAATTATGAAACTGAAACAAATAAACAATACAACGTCAGCGGCGGCCGATGTTAAATTAATGAAATATAATAGTTGATGACAATGATAAAAATTAGGCTACCACAAAATATACAGCTTCAAGCCACCCATGAAGCTGGACCGATTCGGAGGAAGCGGAATCTAGAATGAGAGTTCTACGGCTTTGGTACTGATGAAACCGAGAAGTGTTGATGTTAACAATATTTTCAGAGATTAATAAATTTAAAAGTGGCTGCGAAGGTTTGCACCAATGGGTTTTAGATAAATTATTTTAAAAAGTATATTTCATCCCATCATTGACCTCGAGGTAGTGAAAACCATACTATTTAAAATGATTTTTTTCTTTTTTAAACATAAATGAAAAGGTTTGAAATAAATAATTATTAAAATACGTGATATCTATTTGTAATTTTCCCAACAATTTTCATTCAAATTGAACAAGTTTTTGTTTCCTAGGCGAAGCTCCACAATCTTGAGCCAACTTAGAGTTACTCGTAGGTGATAAAGGACTAACTTCTTCCATGAACTTCTCTTTGAAGTCTGTCGCATGGAACGAGTTTGTTTGAGGTTTATCCTTCTCACTGCTTGAAATTCCATGACACAGAACAAGCTTCTTGGGACAATTTTAGCTCCAATTTGGAGATTGAACCTTCATCATCAAAGCTTAGTTCTCTAATATCTTTGGATGGACTCGTGACATTGCTTTGCTGTGCTTTACCTTCCAAGATGTCTTTAAAAGTCTTATCTGAATGTATCTTATTCTGAGAAGACGAACTTCTCTTCCCTCCAATCCTATCAATTCTCTGCAACACGACCACAAAAGTTAAAATATGACTTCCACAAATATGTGAAATGCTTTCCCTCCTTAATAACAATTTTAATTTTCTTTTGGAACAAGGAGATAGACAGATACAGAAAGTGTACCTTACAAACCTGTTTCTGCTCGCGAACTTCAATAGAGCTATTATGTCTTGTGAAATTATAATGCTCTTTCTCCTCATCAACCTTTTCATCTCCACTTCTAACTTTTCTAATTATGGTCAATTTCTCTTCTGTCTCTAAATCGCTATCTTCAACAACAAATTTCTCTGGTTCCATTTCTAAATGAAGCGAATCTTCAAATTGATCACTTGTACCCAATACAGGAGATTCATGTGCATAGCTTGAGAACCAATTTTTGACATCAGGAGGTTCTAACACAAATTAAAAAGAAAAAGGGGACAGTTACTTGTGCAAAATTACTGAACGACCAAATATGAATTTTCAAAGTCAGTGATACTAACCTGTAAAGACAGTAGATGGATCCGGAGAATCCAAAATCTGAATCAACATCAATGTGTTAGATGTAAGAAACTTAGCCCTTTGCAGCTGGCTTTTACAGCTGTTCTATAAATAGTTGTGAAAGTAAATAAATAATGTCTAGTTACAAGAGATAATGTTGGACACGCCTTTTTATTCATAACCAAGAAAAGGAAAAAGAATGCCAAAAAGGCCAAAGAAATATAATCATAATTTTACCTTAATTGAGGACTTTTCGTCAGGCTCATCATCTCCTAAAGAACTATCACTCTTAACATCAATTTCTCTAGTTGCCGCCATATTCTCTTGTCCATTATGGCGTTCTCCCACAAGAGACCCTTCTTTTTCACATTCACTTCCTTCAGAAACAGAATCTTGAACATCATCATTCGTATCCAATACAAAAGATTCATAAGCGTAGCTTGAAAACCAGTTTCCGATGTCAGCAGGCTCTAACAAAACAAGAAAAAATAAAAAATCACATCTTCTTGCAACCATCGAACATTCGAAACAACGTCATAAATGAACAATGAAAAGAAGCAACTCATACCAGAAACCTGGGAGGGCAAGCATGAGGAATCCGGAATCTATCACAATAAAAATAATTATTGGATAAAAGAGACTCTAACCTTATGCATCATTAAATAAATGCCTTCGGTTTCAAGTACCTCACTGGTGATAAGATGATTTTCTGTCTCTTTGGTGCTTTCTTTGGAAATGAAACATCCGCTATCTCTAGTAACAGGATCTTTGAATCCATCAATTGTGCCCAATACAGGGGATTCATACTCATAGCTGAAGAACCAGTTTCTAACATCTGGCGGCTCTGATAACCCCCCCCCCCCCAACAACAAAGAAGCAAAAGCAAAAATAAATAAAAATAAAACCAAATGGAACCTTGAAATCTGTGACAATAAAGATCGTATTATAGAGTTCAGAAATTGCTATCGTCATATGTATTTATGGATAAATAAAGGAATTATGGGGAGTTTGAAAATAACCATTTAATTCGTTCATTTTCCTGCGTTTTCTAGGGAACCAAACAGGAAGCAGATGATAATGATTGAAATATGTAACAGCAGAATTATCCTTACCCGAGAACCGAGTTGATTTGGGTATTCTCTCCCTCCCAGCAGAAAGATAACGGTGGTAGCACATGTTTTTGTTTATTATTTAATTTTATTTTTTTAATTTCGAGGGTGCAAATTGGCGCCATATTTTCGACAAATCGGGTGTAAAGTTAATTCGGGCGGCGAGGTAACCATCAAAATAGAATGGGTAGGGGCCGTGGGCCTCCTATAATTTTGTGGGTTTTTTCCAAAAGGAAAATTATATCTGGCTTGCGTTGTTGATGTACAAATTTTAAATAAAGATTAAGATGTTGAATTTTAAACCGAATTTAAACAGTAATTAGTTCAAATTTGTAAGGCCCAATTTATAATTAATAAGGATTTAAAAGAAAATTTAGTCCTAATTAATAACTTAGTATGGTATCAAGACGACTAGTTGAATCCTAGTTGCACTAATTGCGGTCCAGAATATTTTTTTTTAATATATATATATAATTTTCATTTAACTGAAAATAACGAAAAAAAAGGAACGCAACCCCAGGCCACGGCAGCAGCCCATTTCACTTTAGTTTCAACCCATTATTTTAATTTAAATTAAATTAACAAATGTACTTAATGAAATTAAATTAACAAATTATAATTTTCATTTAACTGGATCCCTTAACGAAATGGAAAAATAAAAAATGGATCGTCATTTTATCAGCAACGATTTGGCATGCATTTTTGTCCCAATTAATCAATCAGTACAATAACACGTCATTCGATTTAGTAGATTAGAATTGACAAATCATTTACACATTGCCTAAGTGAATTCAAATAAAACAAAATCATTCCAGCGGCAGAAATAATATTTCTATGCAAAATTTATGGAAAAATTTTATTTAAGAATCATTTACATAATTTTTTATTTTTTAATTTAAACCACCATGAAGGTATGGGTTTAGGTTAAACCTCTATTTATAATATAAATCAGATAATGAAAGTAACATAAGGAGGGGAACATCAGCCAAAACTTCCCAGAAAAAAATAAAAACAAAAAACAAAATAAAAGAACTAATAAAACAAAATCAATGTCGAACATGTGAGAACTTGAGATCATCTAAATCTAGGATGCCAAATAAACTAGAAGGAAGATCTCTAGTGCTAAAGAATCGTTGATGAGTTTGGTGAGTACATGCCCAATTGGCCATAGAGTCAGTGGCAAAAGTACCCTCCTGAAAGACATTGCTAATAACAATAGAAGGACTAGAAGATAAAGTATGAATCCGACCAAGGAGATAAACATATCCCCACCACACCTAACAATGGGAATTAGCCTAAGAAACCACGATGGTCGAGTCAACTTCCACCTCCAGAACATTAAACCCCAGCTGAGCAGCAAGATCCAACTCTTCAAGCATAGCCATTAGCTCAGCAAACAGTATTAACTAGTGCCCCAAGAAAGAACCAAAGGCAGCTAAGACTACTCCTTAGAGATCACGCAGAACACCTCTAGTAGTAGACATACTAGGGTTGCCGATACAACAACCATCCATACTCAACTTTCGCATTTCTTGAAGCGAAAGCAGCAAGGAAAAAATGAGGTAGCTGCTTTGAAAATTGATATGTCTAAGGCATATGACAGGATTGAGTATAACTTTCTTCAAGCTATGATGCTCAAACTGGGGTTTAATGCGATGTGGGTGGACTTAATTATGCTCTGCGTTTCTACTGTCTGGTATAGTGTGCTTCGTGAGGGTAAGGTGATTGGTCTGATTATTCCTTACAGAGGTCTTCGCCAAGGAGATCCATTATCTTCGTATTTTATCATTATTTGTGCGGAAGGTTTAAGCTCATTAATTCGAAGGCAAGAAAGAAATAGCTTGCTTCATAGAGTCAAATTTGCGAGAGGAGCTCTGATGGTGTCTCATTTGTTTTTTTGTAGATAATAGCTTTCTTTTCTTTTAGGCAAACATCAACAAAGCTTCCTTCATTAAGCATTTGCTGGCGGTGTATGGTCGAGCCTCTAGCCAAGTGGTTAATTTTAACAAGTCTTCAATCTCATTTAGTGCTAATGTGCTTGAAGTTGGAACTCAGCAAGTATGTGATATTCTTATGGTTACCAACACCATTAATCATAGAGCCTATTTTGGCCTACCATCATACATTGGCAGGAAAAAAAAAGAAGTCTTCATATATATTTGGGACAGGCTCTGGCAAAGACTTTAAGGGTGGAGTACGCGGATGCTCTCTTGGGCTGGCAAAGAGATTTTACTAAAGATTGTGGCACTTGTTATGCCTAATTATGCTATGAACATTTACTTGCTGCCAAATGAGTTGTGTAGAGAATTAGAAGTGATGATAAACTCCTTCTGGTGGCGTAGCAATCACAGTGGAGGGAAAGGGCTTACTTAGGTTAGATGGGAATATTTGTGCAAACCAGAGGGTTGTGGTGGTCTTGACTTTAAATAGCTTTATCTATTCAACATTGTGATGCTAGGAAAACAATTGTGGCAATTATTAACCTGTCTTGATTCTCTTATGGCTAAAATTCTTAAAGCTCGCTACTATCCACAAACTTCTATTCTTCAAGCTTCTTTAGGGCACAATCCCAGCTATGTGTGGTGCTCTATTTTGGCAGCAAAGGAAGTGGTGATTCAAGGGAGTAGAGTGCGAGTTGGCAGTGGACAGACGATTTCCATCAGTAAGTATACGTGGCTTTCAGATCTCAATGATTGCTTTATTTCTTCTAATCTTAACGAGGAACTTGCTACAGCATCTATCAGTAGTATAATGATGTGTAACTAACGCGTATGGGATTATGATGTGGTTTTGAACGTTTTCAACTCAAGAGATAAAGCATTGATACTGCAAATTCCTCTTAGTTCCCGCTGAGATAATGTTGTGTGGTATTGGTTGGCTGACTCTCGAGGTTGCTATTCAGTTCGTAGTTGTTATAAGCTATTAACTTCTGCTACCCCTGATTTTTTTTGCGGATGTATGGCGAAAACTATGGAACTTGAATGTGCCGAACAAGGTTAAGAATTTTGTTTGGCGAGCTGCAGCCAATGTGTTGCCTACTGCAGTTAATTTAATTTCTAAAAGGGTGGATATTCCCTCTACTTGTATTGTGTGCAACGCTTATGAGGAAACTGTTATACATTCTTTAATTGAGTGCAGCTTTGCTAAGTCTTGTTGAATCTCTTCCCCTGTGGGTTTTGTTGGCCACTGCTCTTCTTTTTTGGATGGCTTGATCACATCTTTACACGTTGCAATAAAGATGAGTGCAATATTGTTGT
>NW_006262339.1:5019362-5030890 GCF_000493195.1 Citrus x clementina | reverse complement strand
CCGAGCTTTGGTTGAGGAGTTTTCAGGTCCAAATGGTTTTGGATTAATTATCGAAGAATGTCGAGCTCTAGTTATGTCTTTAGAAGAAGTGTAATTCTCGTTTGTATGTCGGTCTGTGAACTTTGCTGCTCACTCTGTTGCAAGAGCAGCAAGTTCTATGTCAGGTCCCCAGGAATGGAATTTCTTTCCACCTCTGTGGCTATTAAATAGTCCGTAATTCCTTTTGCTTAATGAAATCTTTTCCATTTAAAAAATAATAATAATAAAGGCAACTCAATTTATAATCAATATACTTGGAAAAACATACCCTTGTAATGAAAAAAAATTATTTTTTAATAAATACAGAGGATATAATTGACTTTGTACATATCAAATCTATTTTTATTATTTTGTATTTTTATCCAACCAATGAACTTATACCACATCCGTTTATATAAAATAAACTTTTACAAAAATTTGTAACTCTATCATCACACTATCTAATATTTCGTTGTTTATATTGTTTATTCTTTAGTAAAAGATCTAAATATGGAATTTTGAAAAAAAAAAGAAAGAGAGAGAGAAAGCAAACAAATAAAAGAAAATTAATAGGCAGAGAATCCTAAGGTAAATAAATGGTATTCAATTAGATTCTTTTAATAGATTGCCAAAATAATAACAAAGATAACTATGCAAAAGAGCAGACAGATAAGAACAATACTACCACAATTAAACTTTTTTATACCATAACTAAATAAGGATAATGATGATAATATTATTAGATTTCTTTCCTTACAAGGAGAATTGTGTATATGCGCAAAAATGTCAAAAACAACTAGCCAATCAGTGTTAGGACTAATTACCACAATTAAACTCTTTTATGCCATAACTAAATAAGGTCAAGATGATAATATTATTAAATTTCTTTCCTTACAAGGAGAATTATATATATGGGCAAAAATGTCAGAAACAACTAGCCAATCAATGTTAGGACTAAAAAATTAGGCATACATTTTTATTTTTTTTGGGTAAGTATCCCAATATGCATATATGAATCAAACCAAGGTTTCTTATTAATTAAATGTCTATTTTTGACAACTAAAAAATTATTCACTTATAAAATTGAGATATAAACCCATAGCACACGTTGAGAAATGTCATGATGAATAACAAAGACAATTAGTATTGATTAACAATACTTTGTTATACTATCACATTGTTGACTACATCTATTATGATAAAAATTTATCGTCTTCACTTTATATAATCGTAGTACTGCACATAAGAATTTAAATCAGATTAGTAAGCAATTGTCGTGTCACTAATTTTATGTCCATTACTATTACTATTTTGAACAATTTTGAGTGAAGAACATAAAAAATAAAGAGTAATGATATAGTCACAAACTCTTGTACAAACTTATTTTGTACAAACTGATGTGACGTTAATTCATTGGTTGAATTAAATATCTCTTGGCCCACATGATTTATTTCTATTATTTTATATTTTCATTCAACCAATAAATTAATGTTACATCAGTTTGTACAAGAGTTTGTGGCTGTATCATCATTAAAATATAAAACATTGAAAAATCATTTACTACACAAAAAGGAAATATTACCTTGATCTTAATGTGTGTAATAATTAAATTAATTACGCCAGACAGGGAAAATTAAAATTCATTACAGATTAAGGAGTTTAAAACGTAAAATTGATAATGATTTTTTATTGTTGGCTTTTTTGGGGGGGAGAGGGGGTGGGTGGGGGGTCCCATTGGCTTTTTAAAATTGCATTGTTTCTAACATTTGACCAAATGCCTGTAACCTAGTTATCATTATAAGATAATAGCCAATCTATTATGAATTTATTAAAATAAATGTGGATGTTTATAATATATATCTCTTAGTTTCCTCATTATCTCTCACTAGCAACCTTTAACTTCTTTATAACTCCAACTATCTCACAAGAAATTATGATCCATAATGTTTCCATTAATTTCATGAAGTGATTATGCAACTATAAAAGGAGAGCTCATCTCTTTATTTTGTACACAATTGGAAAGAACAAAATCAATATATAATATATTGCTCTCTCATTTTATTTTTTACCTTGTATTGATTCTTTATTTTGTGTTGCTGGCTAATAACTTTTCTAACACAATCAGTTTTTTTAATATGTTAAGGGGGCCTTATTAGTTAGTGTTACAAATTAATGAACCGAGCTACTTATGAAAAATAGAGCGTGACTTCTTAAAGTCATGTTCATAAATGTCGTTTCGATTTTTTATATAAAATTCAGTAATAAAATTCATATAATTAATAGAGACCTATTGCTATAATGAAGATAAACGAGTATAAACTAACAAACAAGTTCCAGTCCATCATAAGGTTATATATTCATGGTACCGACTAAATTACAAACTCTTATATAAATTTATTTTGTACGAATTATTGTACCATGATTAGTAGTGGAGCCAATTTTTTCTTACAAAATTTATTTTTTTATTTCAATTAAAAATTTTATCTGTCCCAACCAACTTGAATATTGTAAAAAAAAGGCTCAAAATTATAATTCCGTCATCAAAATCACCTTAAATGAGTATATTAAATCTAAAATTATCTAATAACACTAAAGGAAAATCAAATTCCTTTTGTAAATTACATTTACCCTTGTTGGGTGTAAAGTCTAGCTATGTCACTAGGCATGACTGTATTGGTTATGTTCCATATAATTTACTTTAACCAATATAGTTACATCATATCAATTTGTATAAAATAAGTTTATAAACATAATTTACTTTAAACAATATAGTTACAACATATCAATTTATACAAAATAAGTTTATAAATTCTTATTATACAATTTTTTTTAACGCGGTCACATTTTCAAATACAGTGTGTAGCAGAAAACGAATGATTCTTAGGGGAAGAAATCCAAAAATAATATTCTTCTTTCGCTTGTGATTTTCACGCTATTTGCCTCGTGTCTTTCGCATTCATATCTTTCCCCTCTATATATTCTTCTTACCCGTCTACTAATTGTACTTTCTCGTTCTTATTTTCTTACTCCTTCTTACTTATTCTCATTTTCCACCCTTAGCGATTTGCAATCTAAAAAAAATTTCTTTGACCACTAAAACTTATTAGGAACCTCCATTGCTACCAAATAATTTCTTAATTTTTACCTTTGATTACATAACTACCAATTTTTTTACTATTAATTACAATTTTTTACATATGTCGATTGCTCGAGAATAAGAAGATTTCAAGATCTACAAATTCTAAGTCATTTTGGTCTTCCTAGGGGTTAATGGCCAGTGATTCTTGGAGATCGGTACTTGAAACGCCGAAGAATATCGCTTGCATGTCCAAATTTTAAAGTGGTGGCCTCCTTTTAAATATCTTAGGTAATATGAATCAATGTTTTCCTTTCAATTATATATATATTGCGTTTACTAATTTGTAATCAGAATGGGTTGAATTGAAATAGGCTAGAATGAGAATCAGAATTCATTATTTACCTTAACTGTACGAATCAGAATCGAAATAAACTATATTGTTATTAATATGTGGAATAAATTATTTTAAATTACAAAAATACCATTTAACTTATTATTGTCATTATTTTTATTATTTATTATATGAATTTTCAGTCCAATATTCTGAACTATAACTAAGCTGTGGAATTGGATTGGGGCGTTAGATTGACCTTTACCTTATTTTGTTTATTTATTTATTTGCTACACGTGGTGCTGTCCACTAAGTGCAGCAAATTATGACCTTTGGATGTGTTCCACAGGCCCTAATCCGATTCCAGGCTTAGTTTCTATGTATGTATGTATGTGTGCCCATCAAAATTGCTAATGTTCATTAATTATTTATTTTATGAAAACATTAATTAAAGTGGCAATTAATTTTACATTTTCCCAAAAAGGAATAGATTGCATGAACGGCTCTTCTTGCTATCAACAGAAGCTTTTTGCTCTCATCCCCACAGACGGCGCCAAAATGTTGATGCGAGATTCTGGTTGTCCTCGTTTTACGACCAGGGTCTCTGCTCGATCAACTTCACCTCGACCAGGATCTCTCCTCGTAAAGCTTCTTCTCCAGAGATTCCTGCACACACAGACAGGTCAGAGTACGCCGGTTGTTTTCCCGGCGCAAACCCTCCGACGCTCAAGTCAGATATGAAGGTTCGGGGAACACTTGCCACAAATCTTATGGCTGTTAGGTTGTTTTCTCTCTTTTAGAATTTCTTTTCTAATCTCAAAAATGCTCACCCATTTACCTTCGTTGGCTACCTTTTTATAGGCTTCCTCTGAATCCCAGTTTTCCGCTTTCTTCGAGACGGTACGGGACTCTGACTGCCGCGTTATGGGCAAATGTGGGATCTTGCGTGTTACGCCACGGTTCTGGGGAAAGCGTGGCTGTCGTGGTTTTGTGAGATCTTGTTTCCGCTTTTTTGGGGGACGGTATGGGACTCCGACTGCTGCGTTATGCTGCGTTATGGGCAAACGTGGGATCTTGTGTGTTACGCCACGGTTCTGGGGAAAGCGTGGCTGTCGTGCCTAGATTCTCGGGCTGGAGAGCATGCCTTGCCAACTGCCGTCGACCGGGTCACCTCGCCTCTCGACCTCTAGCCGGAATGGCCTTATGCCTCTTACAGGAAATTTGCCTCGCGGATGACGTGCTCGTGGACGAGCAGGATATTTCTGCTCCTGTTCCCCCGCGCACCAGGCTTTTACGGAACACACCGGTTCGCAGAACTCTGCCATCAGATATCTGCTCACCATGCCTGGTCTCGTCGACGTATTTCTCCCAAACACCGGTCCCCCAGTTTCTGGTGTTGGGTAATGTAGTGGACCAGCAGTAGAAACTCGTTAGTACTCGCTCGCGTGGGATTGGAAAAGGCTGCCAAGAATCACGTCGCATTTAATTGCGGACGAGGTGACGTGGCAGAAATCCCCCCCTCCATTTGAATTTCAAACCGACGGTTATGAGACCCTCGGGATTCGGCGCTGTAAAATGCTGGCAACCCAAGAATCCGTCCTCATTAGGAAAACCAAATCCTCTTGTTAATTATTAACAAATTAATAAAAATGTTTTTTGATTACTTTCTTGTATTGTAATTATGAGTTAATTTTCGTTTGAGAATCTGCTTGTCTTTGTCTAGACGAGCAGGTTCCGGCTTTGCTCATGATTTTGCCACACGCCTTTGAAGATTCTTCAATGCCTGGGATTCGGCTCGCCTTCGCGCGGTCGAGCAGATCCTGGCACGCTTGGCATCTGTCTCGCCATAAAACAGGCTGTGAGACTTGGTGAGCCTTTTCATGCCTCAGGAATTTCTTTGAATGCTTTGGAGTCTGCTCGCCTTCTCGTGGTCGAGCAGATCCTGGCATGCTTGGCTTCTGTCTCGCCATAAGACAAGCTTTGAGACTTTGTTGAGCCTTTGCATGCCTTTGATTCTTCAAGGATTGGGATGCTGCTCGCCTTCTCGTGGCCGAGCAGATCCTGGTATGCTTGGCTTCTGTCTCGCCATAAGACAGGCTTTGAGACTTTGTTGAGCCTTTGCATGCCTTTGATTTTTCAAGGATTGGGATGCTGCTCGCCTTCTCGTGGCCGAGCAGATCCTGGCATGCTTGGTTTCTGTCTCGCCATAAGACAGGCTTTGAGACTTGGTGAGCCTTTGCATGCCTCAGGAATTTTCTCGGTTTCAAGCGAAAGAAATTCCTCGACGTTCCATTAATGGCAGGATTTGACTTACATGAAATTGTTTGGACATAAAGCGTGAAAGATAAACGATAATAAGCATGAGCAAAAATAGCTTTCAAATGTGAACAAGTCTTACTGGAAGTATTTTCGAAGGTGTGCTGCGTTCCATGGGCGTTTCACCTCGTGGCCGTCCGTGCGAACCAGCTTGTAAGCTCCGGGTCCCGCTATCTGCTTGACTCTATATGGCCCTTCCCAATTCGGTCCCAGCACTCCTTGAGTCGAATCTTTGGTGCTCTGATTCACTCTTCTCAGTACCCAGTCTCCGACCCTGAATTGCCGTATGTTCACCTTCTGGTTATAATACCGAGCAACCCTCTGTTGGTAAATGACTGAGCGCTCGGCTGCTTGCTCCCTCCTTTCCGTTAGCAGATCAAGATTCAAACATATCTGCTCGTCGTTCTCCTGCTCATTGAAATGATTTGTCCGGTGTGTGGTCGTTCCTATCTCAGCCGGCACGACCGCTTCATGTCCGAAAGCCAAAGCGAACGGTGTCTCCCCAGTTGCGGTTTTGTGGGTTGTTCTGTATGCCCATAGCACACCTGACAGCTCGTCAACCCACGCACCCTTTTTTGCTCTAAGCCTAGTTTTCAAAAGCCTCTTGATGGTCTTGTTGGCTGCTTCTACTTGTCCATTCGATTGAGGGTGAGCAGGCGAGCAATACTTCAGCTCTATCCCGAGGTTCTGGCAGAAATCCCTGAAGCTGTGATTATCGAACTGCCTGCCATTATCCGTTACCAAGGCATAAGGGATCCCGTATCGACAGACCAGGTTTCTCCACACGAAGTCTGTTGTTTTCTTCTCTGTGATCCTGCTAAGGGCTTCTACCTCTATCCACTTCGTGAAGTAATCTATGGCAACTATTGCATGTGTTACCTTAACTCTGTTTCCTCTGCATTCACCACCCCGTCGTCCTCGTCACCAGTCTATCTTGCCGGGGACTGCTCTCTTTCTCTATGAAATTCTCCCCGCAGAGGTATGTTACCTCTCTCACCACCAAATCTCCCAGTGGTTTGACTTCTCCCCGCACTATCGGGACCTGGTGCCACTCCACCGCCTCTCACCCTTCCCTCTTGGGTTACCCTTCGCTCGCTCCGCAGCTCATGCAGAATGGTTGTCAAGGTCTCCATCTGCTTTTCCATCCGTTCCATCCGGTCGAACATGACTTTTTCCCGTGCTTCACTGACTATCTCCCTCAGCGTCACGGAATCGTTAAGCCTCCTATCACCCCCTTGTGCACTACTTCCTCCTGTCTCCATTGCTTTTCACTTGCTTCACCCCTCTTCTTGCTATCAACAGAAGCTTTTTGCTCTCATCCCCACAGACGGCGCCAAAATGTTGATGCGAGATTCTGGTTGTCCTCGTTTTACGACCAGGGTCTCTGCTCGATCAACTTCACCTCGACCAGGATCTCTCCTCGTAAAGCTTCTTCTCCAGAGGTTCCTGCGCACACAGACAGGTCAGAGTACGCCGGTTGTTTTCCCGGCGCAAACCCTCCGACGCTCAAGTCAGATATGAATGTTCGGGGAACGCTTGCCACAAATCTTATGGCTGTTAGGTTGTTTTCTCTCTTTTAGAATTTCTTTTCTAATCTCAAAAATGCTCACCCATTTACCTTCGTTGGCTACCTTTTTATAGGCTTCCTCTGAATCCCAGTTTTCCGCTTTCTTCGAGACGGTACGGGACTCTGACTGCCGCGTTATGGGCAAATGTGGGATCTTGCGTGTTACGCCACGGTTCTGGGGAAAGCGTGGCTGTCGTGGTTTTGTGAGATCTTGTTTCCGCTTTTTTGGGGGACGGTATGGGACTCCGACTGCTGCGTTATGGGCAAACGTGGGATCTTGCGTGTTACGCCACGGTTCTGGGGAAAGCGTGGCTATCGTGCCTAGATTCTCGGGCTGGAGAGCATGCCTTGCCAACTGCCGTCGACCGGGTCACCTCGCCTCTCGACCTCTAGCCGGAATGGCCTTATGCCTCTTACAGGAAATTTGCCTCGCGGATGACGTGCTCGTGGACGAGCAGGATATTTCTGCTCCTGTTCCC
The DNA here is from genome assembly GCF_000493195.1 of Citrus x clementina. Classification (NCBI taxonomy): domain Eukaryota; kingdom Viridiplantae; phylum Streptophyta; class Magnoliopsida; order Sapindales; family Rutaceae; genus Citrus; species Citrus x clementina. Next base: position 5,023,100 of record NW_006262339.1, on the reverse strand, counting down.
CCGCGCACCAGGCTTTTACGGAACACACCGGTTCGCAGAACTCTGCCATCAGATATCTGCTCACCATGCCTGGTCTCGTCGACGTATTTCTCCCAAACACCGGTCCCCCAGTTTCTGGTGTTGGGTAATGTAGTGGACCAGCAGTAGAAACTCGTTAGTACTCGCTCGCGTGGGATTGGAAAAGGCTGCCAAGAATCACGTCGCATGTAAACGTATAAGATAAAATAAAGATAAAAATTACGGTTAATTCAATCTGCCAGCATAACTATGTTTTAATGGTTGGATTATTTTTAAAACATATTCATGAAAATATAATTGATAAACACACGCAATACTACAGTGATAATCTAAATATACTTTTCAACAAATATTTCAATTGAATACAATAAACTGGGGAAGTAAAGTGGAATCGAGCTGATTTATTTAGATTACATTTTTATGAAATTTTATTTACTTTAGTTTTTGTGAAGTAATCAGTTCGGATTAAGAAAAACTTGGGAGTATTCATCACTTCATTCTGTGTGTTCTCGTATAATCAATCCAGTACATACATATTTTACAACAACCAGTTTTCATTTAACTTGGGAGTATTCATCACTTCAATTTTACAGGGTCCATGGGTTTACAAAGGAACAATGACGCCGAAACTATTCGCCCAAATCGAATCTGCAAGCGCTGGTGCTGAAGCTACCAATAATCAGCTGTATGTATCATATTTTTCATTTCAATATATTGTTGTGCGCGGAATGCGGAATCAAGCGCACCAAAAATTACTGAAAAATAAAGGACACAAGAATTTACGTGGTTCGGTAATTAAACCTACATCCACGGAGGTAAGAAAGAATAATTGTTTATTTAACAATTAATAGAATACAATATTTGAGTAACGAATCTCACTTCCCAGAAACCCAAATATAACCAGTACTCTCACACTCTGCAGGAAAGATGAATTCCCCAGACACACTTCTCTCACTTCTCTCAAAAGCTTAGAAACTTATAAGCTTAACAATTTTGGGATTATTTCAAATGAATGAAATCCTTAGCTATTTATAGGAAAATTGTTGGCACTATGCAAAGAATAAAATAATTGAAAATATAATAAATAATTATTATTATTTTCAATACATCCCCTTTTTCCATTCTTTCTTTTCGGCTAACAAAACCATTTTGGATTTTGCTTCTCAAAGGTTGCCAAATTGGCTTTGGCTGGCTGCTTTTTCAACATATATGTCTGCCTGGAACAAGTTCTAATGCGAATCTGATCGACTTTCAGGCTCCTGGTAAGCTTAATGTTGAAAATCTTGTAAATCAAACCGCCAGTTCAACCGCCAGTGCAACCGCCGGTGCTGGTATGCGAATCTAATTTTCAGGCTCTTCGCATGCTCAATGTGGAAAACCTTGTAATTCCAGCGGTCCCTGAACTTGTCCCAATGTGGATCAACAAGTATGGATTTACCCACATTGAGAATAATTTGATGACGGAATTAATCAATTATAACACAGTGATGTTTCCAAGCGCCGTCAGATTACCCATGTCCTTGGTGACACAAGCACCCAGGAGAAGATATATATGCTGCTGCTTGAATGCACACTATGTGACAAAGTTCATCCGTTCAACCCATTCCAGCAGTAGCGAATCCAAGATTTGATCCCTAGTATGAAAATGAATCGAGCTGATTCCACAAGAATGAAGGACAGTCCAGGTTCTCGTCGTATAGTACCTGCAATCGAATGCATTTGACAAAGGCACAACAATAAAAATATGTTAATAAAAATCCCTTGTTGTCTATGTGAATGCAAATTATGGTGCTCTCGTGTCCTGATCCCAGAACAGAGAAAACAATTATGCGATCATGTTTTAAAAAAATAGAGAAGAATTTTCCGAAACAAAGAAAAAAAATCACTTTTTTAATTAATAAACAGAGATTATAATTACGCAGCATACCTTCTCGTGTCCGCCGCATTCGTTGATCTTCGCAGAAATAATATAAATTTTTATTTCCCTATCACAATGTATATATATTTTGTCAAACATAATTGGTAGTACTTGAAATTCATACTCAATGAGAAAGAAAATTAAGATTAAAGAAATACCGATGCGTAGCTTCAACAGAAACATTCTGGTAAATCGCTAATCCGACGTAATTCAAATATCTTGATCTCTCTTCTATACTAATAAGAAGAGGCCACACTTTTGTTTCATAATCAATATGAAACGCGGTGAAGTATTTGAATAATTCAAATAGACTCTCCATTCAATAGCTTTCACTGATTTTTAAGTATTTTGAAGAGCATATCGTTCATCTGGTTTGTTTGGCAAAAGCTTTGGAACTGTACGAAAAGGAAAGGGGAGAAGATAGGTTTATAAAGAGAGATGTATGCTTGTTAACTGCAACTTGAGAGATTGTAGGTGGCAAATTTATAGTGAAGTGTAGCCATTTATTATTATTATTATTATTTATTTTTTAGTCTAGGAATATCTAAATATTTTCTCCAGTAGTATTACATATCTTAAATTTTGTAGAGTGATGATACAGCCACAAACTTTTATACAAATTTATCTTGTACAAACTAATGTGACACTAATTTATTGATTGAATGAAAATATAAAATAATATAATAAATCATGTGAACCAAGAGATATTTAATTCAACCAATGAACTAACGTCACATTAGTTTGTAAAAAATAAGTTTGTACAAGCGTTTGTGACTATATCATTACTCTTCTTTTTTTTCACTCAAGAGATTTTACCAATTAAACTAGCTTGCATCCAAGCGATTTTATTGTCATTCAATAAATTTACAGTACCGGTATTACAACTTGAGTATGCATTTTAAAGAAATGATCTAGTGGCAATCACCAGCATAAGATATGATAGAACACCGTATAAATAATAATAATAATAATAATAGGGCTAGCGATCCTAATAATTAGATCTTAATTTGTATTCCAATTAACATCGCATACCATAAATGAGTGACACATATAATTTATTTGTGCAGGTTTATTATTTTATTGTTCAAACTCTTTAATGAAATAACTAAATATTCAACTCATAAAAAGGAAAATATATAAGAGACAACTAAAAGACGTAAAATGATGGATAAAGACAACTGTGCAAAAGGGTGTAAGGGATAAGAATAATATTAGTACATTTAAACTCTTTCATGAGAGAACTAAATAGGGACAAAAATGCTAATATTATCGGATTTTCTTTCCTTACAAGGAGGATTCGGTATGTGAAAAAACGGCTAGCCAATTAATGTTAGGACTGAAAAAGAACCCAAAGAAGGATAAGGAAAACTATACAAAAAGTTAGATGGGATAAGAACACTACTATTACAGTTATACTGTTTCATAAGAAAACTAAATGAGGATAAAGATGATACAAGTATTAGATTTCTTTCCTTGCAAGGAGAATTCTAAATATGGGTGAAAACAACTAGCCAATTAAAATATAGATTTTCTTTCTTTCTTTTTTAAGATATAGGAAAAAAATATTTGTATAAATTAATGTAGTATAATTTAATTAGTTAGACTAAATAATTGTTGGTTTACATGATCTATTTTTATTTTTCTGTATTTCATTCAACGAATAAATTTAAATCATATCACTTTATACAAAATAAATTTGTTAAAGAGTTTGCAACTCTATCATCACTTTTTTGGGGGAGGGGGGGGGGGGAGGGATATGTAAAGGGATGTACATGAATCAAACCCTGTGTCTTATTAGTTAA
>NW_006262339.1:5010645-5013144 GCF_000493195.1 Citrus x clementina | reverse complement strand
ATGCCTGTAACCTAGCTACCATTATAAGATAATAGCCAATAAGTTTTTTTAATCTGTTAAGAGGGCCTTATTAGTTAGTGTTACAAATTAATGAACCGAGCTACTTACAAAAACTAGAGCGTGACTCCTTAAAATCATGTTCACAAATGTCGTTTCGAGATTTTAGATAAAACTCAGTAATGAAATTCATATAATATAGACCAACAGCTATAATGAAGATAAACGAGTATAAACTAACAAATAAGTTCAAGTCCATCATGAGGTTACATATTTATGGCAGCGACTAAATTACAAATTCTTACATAAATTTATTTTTTACGAATTATCATGTCATAAATAGTAGTGGAACTAATTTTTTCATAAAAATTTTATATCCCTACCAACTTGAATAATATACAAAAAAGGCTCAAAATTATAATTTTGTCATCAAAATCACCTTAAATGAGTATATTTATTCTAAAATTATCTAATAACGCTTGAGGAAAATTAAATTCTTTATGTAAATTACATTTTCCTTTGTTGGGTTTAAAGTCTAGCTATGTCACTAAGCATGACTATATTGGTTATGTTCCACATGATTTACTTTAACCGATATAGGTACATCATATCAATTTGTACAAAATAAATTTATAAATTCTTATTATACATTTTTTTAACGCAATTACATTTTCAAATGTTGTGTGTAGTGGAAAACGAATGGTTCTTGGGGGAAGAAATCCAAAAACAATATTGTTCTTTTGCTTGCGATTTTCACGCTATTTGCCTCGTGTCTTTCGCTTTCATATGTACCGCCTCTATATATTCTTCTTACCCGTCTACTAATTGTACTTTCTCGTTCTTATTTTCTTACTCCTTCTTACTTATTCTCATTTTCCACCCTTGGCCATGTGCAATCTAAACAAAATTTTCTTTGACCACTAAAACTTATTGGGAACCTCCATTGCTACCACAGAATTTCTTAATTTTTACCTTTGATTACATAACAATCATTTTTTTTCAATATTAATTACAATTTTTTATGTTGATTGCTTGAGAATGAGAAGATTTCAAGATCTAAAAATTCTAAGTCTTTTAGGTCTTGCTAGAGGTTAATGGTGATTCTTGGAGATCGGTACTTGAAACGCCGAATAATATCCCTTGCATGTTCAAATTTTAAAGTGGTGGCCTCCTTTTAAATATCGTAGGTAATATGAATCACTGTTTCCTTTCAGTCACTGTTTGAAATAATACATGTTGTGAATTTTCAGTCCAGGATTCTGAACTATAACTAAGGTCTGGAATTGGATTAATTAGGGCGTTAGGTTGACCTTTACCTTATTTTATTTATTCATTTATTTGCTACACATGGTGCTGTTCCACAGGCCCCAGTCCGGTTCCGCACTTAGTTTCTATGTAAGCACGTGTGTGTGTATAAAAATTGCTAATGTTAATTAATTATTTATTTTATGAAAACATTAATTAAAGTAGCAATTAATTTTACATTTTCTCAAGGATTGCATGAACGGTTATTGTTATTGGTTAAGAGATTAACTTTGTCATTCGATCTCCCAATTTTTTCCTTTTAATCCCCAAACCAAATTTTGCTAAACTAATAATTTATATCAAATTATTATAATTTAAATATGATTTTCGCTTCAAGAAACACTAACAATAAAATAAAGGAAACCAATAATGTAAACGTATAAGATAAAATAAAGATAAAAATTATGGTTAATTCAATCTGCCAGCTTAACTATGTTTTAATGGTTAGATTGTTTTTAAAGTATATTCATGAAAATATAATTGATAAACACATGCAATACTACAGTGATTATCTAAATATACTTTTCAACAAATATTTCAATTGAATACAATAAACTGGGGAAGCAAAATGGAATCGAGCTGATTTATTTAGATTAAATTTTTATGAAATTTTATTTATTTTAGTTTTTGTGACTCGAGGTGATTTCATTCTGTGTGTTCTCGTATAATCAATCCAGTACATACATATTTTACAACAGCTAGTTTTCATTTAACTTGGGAGTATTCATCACTTCAATTTTACAGGGTCCATGGGACCAAGATTGCGAAGATTCCACTTGTCGGAACCCGTGAAAAGTTCAGAAGCGGGGACTACAAAGGAACAATGATGCTGAAACTATTCGCCCAAATCGAATCTGTAAGTGCTGGTGCTGAAGCTACTAACAATCAGCTGTATGTGTCATATTTTTCATTTCAATATATGTCTGCCTGGAACAAGTTCTAATGCGAATCTGATCGACTTTCAGGCTCCTGGTAAGCTTAATGTTGAAAATCTTGTAATTCAAACCGCCAGTGCAACCGCCAGTGCTAGTATGCGAATCTAATTTTCAGGCTCTTCTTATGCTCAATGTGGAAAACCTTGTAATTCCATCGGCCCCAGAACTTGTCCCAATGTGGATCAACAAGTATGGATTTACCCACTTTGAGAATAATTTGATGACGGAATAATTCATTATAACACATTGATGTTTCCCAGCG
>NW_006262339.1:4892262-5010545 GCF_000493195.1 Citrus x clementina | reverse complement strand
GGAAAACCTTGTAATTCCATCGGTCCCAGAACTTGTCCCAATGTGGATCAACAAGTATGGATTTACCCACATTGAGAATAATTTGATGACGGAATTAATCAATTATAACACATTGATGTTTCCAAGCGCCGTCAGATTACACAAGTCCTTGGTGACACACGCCGCAGCTAGCGCAGGTCTTTCTCTATTTTCATAAATTTTCAAGCTCCAGCACTGTTTCATCATCTGTATAACACACTTCTTTCAATTTCTTTGCTCTTTTATGTACAGCTGCGAAGACTGATGAGACAAATAAGAATGGTACTGGGCTGTTTCGAGGAAAAGGCTACGAAAAGCTTGCACTTTTTGACTTGAACCTTGAACCCCTTAATGAAGATGACGATGCTTGAATGGAAATGATGTAAGAAAGAACAAGTTCGTCATACGCCATTCAGGAAGTGGTGCGGCAAGGGCAAAAACATAGAAATCCCAAAATATAGAAGTCGTATAGTACCTGCAAACAAATGAATTTGACAAAGGCAAAACAATGAAAATATTTTAATAAAATCCCTTGTTGTTGTCTATATGAATGCAAATTATGGTGCTTTCTTGCCCTGATGGCAAAATAGAGAAGATAATTATGCGATCATGTTTTGAAAAAACACAGAAGATATTATCCAAGACAAAAAAAAAAATCACTTTTTTAATCAATGAACAGAGAAAATAAATATGCAGCATACCTTCTCGTGTCCGCCGCAATCCTCGGTCTTCGCAGAAATAATATAAATTTTTATTTCCCTATTATAATGTATACATATTTTGTCAAACATAATTGTTATTGCTTGAAATTCAAACTTAATGAGAAAGAAAACGAATGATAGAGAAATACCTCTGCGTGGCTTCAACCGAAACATTCTGGTAAATCACTAATTCGATGTAATTCAAACACTTTGATCTGTCTTCTATACTACTGCTAAGAAGAGGCCACACTTTTGTTTCATAATCAGTATGAAACGGGATGAAGTATTTGAATAATTCACATGGTCTCTCCATTCAATATCTTTCACTGATTTTTAAGTATTCTGAAGAGCATATTGTTCATCCAGTTTGTTTGGCAATAGCTTTAGAACTATAAGAAAAGGTAAGGGGAGAAGATAGGTTTATCAAGGAGAGATAATATGCTGGTAACTGCAACTTGAGAGATTGTAGGTGGCAAATTTATAGTGAAGTGTAGCCATTTATTATTATTACTATTATTTGTTTTTGAGTCTAAAATTAACTAAATACTTTTTTTAGTAATGCTACATACCCTAAATTTTTTATTCCAAAAAACTATTTCAAATGAAGTGGCATTCATCAATTAGTTGGTGAGATAATTCAATTAATTCACTTCAATTTTATTAAAAAAATTATTAACCACTTAATGAATGACACATCATTTAAAATAAAATTTGGGATGTTTATCATTACTCTACTTTCTCACCCATATGAGCGACGTTTGAACTCCATAATTCTTATTTTTCACTCAAGACATTTTACCAAATAAACTAACTTGCATCCAAATGATTCTATAGTCATTCAAGAAATCTACAATACTAATATTACAACTTGAATGTGCATTTTAAAGAAATGATTTAATGGCAATCATTTGCATAAGATATGATAGAACACCATATAATAATAATAATAATTGGATCTTAATTCGTATTCCAATTAATGTGACGTACCAATAAATGAGTGACACATAAAATTTATCTGTGCAAATTTGATATTTTATAGTTCAAACCCCTTAATGAAATAACTAAATATTCAACTCATAAAAAAGAAAAACATATAAGAGACAACTCAGAGACACAAAAAGATGGACAAAGACAACCGCGCAAAAGGGTATATGGGATAAGAATAATAATAGTACATTTAAACTCTTTCATGAGAGAACTAAATAGGGATAAAGATGATGATATTATTGGATTTTCTTTCCTTACAAGGAGGATTCGGTATGGGCAAAAATGGCTAGCCAATTAATGTTAAGACTAAAAAAGGAACCCGAAGAAGGGTAGAGATGACTATACAAAAGGCTAGATGGGATAAGAACACTACTATTATAATTACACTATTTTATAAGAAAACTAAATAAGGATAAAGATGATAAAAATATTAGATTTCTTTCCTTGCAAGGAGAATTCTATATATGAGTGAAAACTACTAGCCAAATAAAGTATAGATTTTCTTTCTTTTTTAGTAAAAGTAGAGTAAAAAACCTCTAGTATAAATTGTGTGGTATAACTTAATTGGTTGGATTAAACAACTCTTAGTCCACTGATTTATTTTTATTATTTTATATTTTCATTTAACTAATAAATTTAAACTATCTCAGTATGTACAAGATAAATTTGTAAAAAAACTTGTAACTTTGTTATCACTTTTTTTAGGTAAATTTAATAATATGTAAATGAATCAAACCAATGTGTTTTATTAGTTAAATTTTTGTTTTTGAGAATTAAAAAAATTATATACCGATAGAATTAAGATATGAATATTTGCGTACTCATGTGACACAATGAGAAGATGTTATAATGCCAGATCATTTACTACATCAATTATAATAAAAATTTCACATCTTAAATTTTGTGAGTGTAGTGCTGCAACTAAGAATTGAACTCCGGTTAGTCATCATTATGAGATTTGCAATATTAGTATTTTTCGCGCATTATTATCATTGTTTTGAAAACTTTTGAACAGACATAAATAACAAAACAATCCTAAATCATGTATTGTATACGAAAATAATACTACACATATGTACTAATTAAGTATCTTAAATAACGAAAATTTAAGTAGTTATTTCATTATGAATTCTTATGGCGGAAATCAAGTGGTCAAGTAGAGTGGCATTTCTCGCGGCAAATCAAGTCTCGTCCATCAATTTGATGGGAGAGACTTGATTTGTTACGAGGAATTTCCCTTTACTCATGTCCATCAAATTGCATGGATATTGACGATAATTTTTTTTCTTTTATTTTTTGGTTCCTTTCCAGAGCTTCTAATTTTTAATTATGAAGATAAAGTGAAAATCTTTATTAAGAACTTTAAAAACATAACACTAATAGTACTTAGCGATTTGGTAGCATTAGATTTTTTAAATTGTATTAATATTTTTAACACTTGGCCAATGCCTGTAACCTAACATTATAAATTTACAATGCCCATAAGTCCTTTTATATGTAAGAGTTGCAAATTAATGAACCGAGCTAATTACGAAAACTAGATCCTGACTTCATAAAATCATGTTTATATACGTCCTTTTATAAATATAACTCATTAAACAATTCATATATAAATAATCAATATAGAGCTAAATAATGAAGATGATGTAAATGAGTTATAGACTAATAAACAAGCATTGTAGGGGTTTAATTTCCTTTCTTAATGTGATTGAAGGCAGTAAGTGCTATATAAGATTTGTAAAATCTAGAGATGGTAAAATATGGACAGTGTTATATAAGATTTGTATGAAATATGAGTTGTAATCTGAGTAATAGTCTCATGTAATTCAAAAACCAAAAAAAAAAACTCTTCAAGTACATCTTAAGGTTATGTAGTTATGAGTAATAATGGAGCTACAAATTCTTATACAAACTAATATAGCATAACTAGATATTGATTAGATCAAAACATGCCGCAGTCCACATGATTTATTTTAACTAATATGAATGTGCCACGTCGGTTTGTATAAAAATTTGTGAGTCTATCACTATTTTTACAATTTTTTTTAGGAAAGAAATGCAAAAATCTAATTCAACACTTTCCATGAAATATATTTCAAATTCAATGCCACAAAGATAAATAGACTTGCATGCGATTTACACGCTATTGCCTCGTGTCTTTCTCTTTCACATCTACTCTATATATATTCTTCTTTCTCTTTCGCATCTACTCTATATACATTTTTCTTACTCATCTACTCGTTTTCTTGCACTTTCTCTCTCTCATTTTCTGATTCCCTCTTATTTATTCTCGTTGTCCACCCTTTAGCCACTCGGAATCTAAATAAAATTTTCTTCACTGCTATCAAATAATTTATTCATTTTTTTATTTTTCATTAAAGAACTACTTTTTTCACTGTTTAAAATTTAGTATACCGATTCTTTGTGTATGAGAAGATTTTCTAGATCTGCAAATTTTAAATCATTCTTGACGATCCGTAGTTCAAATGCTGAAGAAATTGCTTGCATTTTGAGAATTTAAAGTGGTGGCCACCTTAAAAATATCTTAGGTAATATTTCTAGACAATCGCTATTTCAGATATTATATATACGCGCGCGCGTGTGTGTGTGTGTGTGTGTGTGTGTTATGTATGAACTGATAATGTTAATTTACTTTATGAAAGCCTCAATTAAAGTTGAAATTTTAGATTTTCCCCAAAACAGGATAAACCGGTTCTGTTCAGTTTGGTTCATTTCTATAAGCTAGTTATCGAGTACTTTCATAATGATTATTTTAATAAGAGCAATGCTAGATGTCCCACGTCATAAGTCCCAATCTGGAGAAATTTTAAAATACCTCTAATGTATTACAACCAATTGATGCATGCATACCATGTGTAGTTGAATTTAATATAATCACCATTTGCAGGATGGTTTTTCAAACTAAATGCACACATGTCGTAACATTATTTACTTGTTGTATGACTAACATGGTACCTCTGATGTATTCTAGAATTTCTCCCCAATCTGAATCCCAACTAATGTGGTATCCATCCATTAGATGGTGATTAAGTAATTTTACTAGCAATGAAATTTATCATCCAATAGATAAATGATACATAACATTGACACTCAAGTTGGGATTCAAATGTTGATTAATTTTTATAAAAAAAAATCTTATTTTTATTATAATATTGATCCCAAACATTATTGTTATAATAAACATCTTATTTTTATTTACTTTGATTAATTTTTGTAGTAATGTGAGTCTAATGCATGAATTTAAAGTTAATGTAGTATAAATCTGAATAGGCGTTTCTAGTCATTTACGCATAAAAATGTTTTCACAGCAGCATGGAATTATTTTGACTAATCTAAGATTTGTTTGTAATCGCTATTGAGTTGATCATTCTTGCATTACGAAATAGCATGGACTTTCCACTATTCACAAGAAAGCACAAGCACAAAAGGAGAATTATGCAATTACATAAATAGTTACTAAATCAATATAAATGAGAAGCTAGCTGTTCTTTTTCTACTAGTTATGCATATATTTCAGATAAAAACTGCTAATATGAACAAAGAAGGAAATTAAAATGGAAACGTATCAGAAATATATGAATGATTTCGTGTTTGATTTGAGTGTTGCATATATATATATATACACACACATAAAAAAGCATAGGCATGATTTGATATTTTTATTAATTTATTAGCATTCTTCACCGGCATTTACTTTTGTCTATGTTTCAGTTATATTTTTACAGTAACCAAATTAGCAATATGAGGGAGAGAAAACAGAAGAGAATTTTAGAAGAATCAAGCAGCTCATCAGAAAGCCAGGATTATGATTCCAGCTATTCTGATCCTGACTACGTAGCTGGAACAAGTTATCAAAGGAGCTCTAGAAAGAACTTCAATATAAACCCTTGCATTAATAATCCAAACCAGGCTACTGAGGTTGGAAGTTCGAGAAGGAATAATGGTGTTGTTGCAACAAGAAGAAGAAGGACACTGCGTCGAAGGCCAGGTGCATCAAACAAGAGCAAGAGGGGAGTGTTTTCCAAGAAAAGGACAATACTATCATGGATGATAGACCTGGGGATCATTTTCGAAGATATGAGAGTTTGGTACATCCGCGATAAAGAAAAGATTATAGAAGGAACCATTAAGAGAGGCGGTGTGCGTTGTAATTGCTGTCATAAGGTGATTACTGTGTACGGGTTTGAAGAACATGCCAACGAAGGTCATGTTAAGGAGCCATATGCCCACATCTACTTAGTGGATTGGGGATGTCATCTCTTGGGTTGGATTTATTACAAGGGGTTACTGCGTCCGGAAGAACTGGCACGCTGTGAATTTAACCTTGTTGAGCCTCGGAAAGATGCTTCTGACTTGAATGATGATGCCTGTATGATTTGCGCTGATGGGGGTGACTTGATTTGTTGTGAGAAATGTCCCTCTACTTTTCATCCAGATTGCATGGGCATGAAGGTTGGATTTTGCTCATTTATTGTTGGTATTATTATTATTTTGCATATATAGTTGCAAAATCTTAAGAAATTGGAGTGAATGCAGAAAATACCGCAAGGAGAATGGCAGTGTCCTTTCTGCATTTGCAAATTTTGTGGTACTGGCGGGCCAAGTGATTTGCACGAATGCAAACAATGTCAAAGGAGATGTAAGGTTTTACACTTGCTTAATTTCTTTGTGATAAGAGCAGTAATTGAGCTACCTAGCTGATGTGAAAGAAAGAGAACTGCTTCTTTACTCACTAACACACATAAAATTTCAATGTGGAAATTAATTGACAGTACATCATTAGAAAGCTCATTTTGAAATAGCACTATTTGGATAGTGCCGAAGTTCTAAGTTCTAACTTATATTCTTGATACAGATCACCTGGACTCTATTAATTCTCCAAGACAACCGTCTAGTCCTGATTCACCAACCAAATTTTGTGGGAAGAGTTGTGAAGAGGTATTTGTGAATTCTTTATTACAAATATTCATGGGCATTCTTTTTTTAAAAAAAAATTATAATACCTTAATGCATGCATGTATTCTTTAATTTCGAAAAGGAATTTGTGAACAGGTTTTCTCGGAGATCCAAGAGAAGCATTTGGGAGTCCGAAAAGAGCTTGCTGATGGATATACTTGGAGTCTTGTCCAGATGAAGCTAAATCCGGACCCACATTCGAATGGGGAGTTTTTGCATGAGATTACAATAGGCAACTCAAAAGTTTCTGTAGCATGGACGGTCATGGAAGAAATTTTCATGCCAGTTATTGACCGCTACACTGGTATTAACATCACTCAAAGTGTCATCTACAATCGGGAGTAAGCGCTTTAGATCCTTCCGTTAAATCTTTCTGTCACTCTTGTTCATTCAAGAAAATGCTTACACATAGCCTTTTCCTTCTTCTAAATTCTCTCTTTCAGGTCTAACCTGAGGCGGGTAAATTTTAGAGGTTTTTACACCGCTATACTGGAGAGGAATGATGAATTTATCTCCGTGGCATCAATAAGGTATGATTGCTACTGGCATTTCATGTGTTCTGGTATGATCCAGTACATACATACATGCGTTTTGCAGCTACATGCTTTCGTTTAACTTGGAGTATTCACTTCATTTGTACAGAGTACATGGGACAAAGTTTGCCGAGATGCCATTTATCGGAACCCGTGAAAGATTCAGGGGAAGAAGAATGCTGCAGAAACTGTTGGCCCAAATTGAATCAGTACGTGCTGATGCCTTAAGCTACTACCCAGCTGGCACTGTGTCATATTATTCATTTCATTGTGCTGAATAACCTTCTGCTTAGTCTGTTTGATATTGGCATTTGACCTTCTAAAGCTTGGAACAACCTCTCATGTGAATCTAATTTTCAGGCTCTTCGTATGCTCAATGTGGAAAACCTTGTAATTCCATCGGTCCCTGAACTTGTCCCAATGTGGATGAACAAGTATGGATTTACCCACATTGAGAGTAATTTGATGACGGAATTAATCAAGTATAACACATTGATGTTTCCAAGCGCCGTCAGATTACACAAGTCCTTGGTGACACACGCCGCAGCTAGCGCAGGTCTTTCTCTATTTTCATAAATTTTCAAGCTCCAGCACTGTTTCATCATCTGTATTTGACACACTTCTTTCAATTTCTTTGCTCTTTTATGTACATCTACGAAGACTGGTGAGGCAAATAAGAATGGTACTGGGCTGGTTCGAGGAAAAGGCTACGAAAAGCTTGCATTTTTTGACTTGAACCCCTTAAAGAAGATGACGATGCTTGAATGGAAATGATGTAAGAAAGAACAAGTTCGTCATACACCATTCAGGAAGTGGTGCGCCAAGGGCCAAAATATAGAAACCCCAAATTTTTTTTTTTTTTTTGTGAATCGAAATCCCAAGCTTGAAATGAAAGGGACATCATCTAACAGGCTTTTCTCTATATATTAATCACAAAAATTAACATATATTGTTTTTGTTTTTGTTTTATTTTGGGGATAAATTGATAATCTATTTTTTTAATAATGTCTTAAAAAATATATTTTAAGAAGATAATATTATAAAAATAAATAAATAAAAAATAACAATAAAAATGTCAATATTTCAATAATGAGGATTTTTTAAATTTTTACCCGTTGATTGCCTATGTAAGAATATTCAATCGCATGTTATTCATGATATTTTTTCAATATTTTAGATCTAAGTCGACAATTGATTCTTGATGAGCGCCTGAGCAGCGTTTGAAACTTTAAAAAAAAATAAAGGTATGCGTGTCAAGAATTTAAAACGACGAAATTCTTAGAGATATCTTAAATAATTTTTTTAAATGGGTACCATATCTTCTTTGTACAAATATAACGGACTACTAATTTTATTAACCCCATTAATACACCATATGGGTGCGAACAATCCATTAAGCACATACACAAGGGCAGAATTATGCAATTTTATTGTTACTAATTAAATGACTGTAAATGATGACCGTTACTTGTTATGCTTCAAGATTCCAGATTTTTTACAGCTGAACACTGTAAATCTGAATAAATAAGGGGGGGAAAAGTCCAGGTGATAAATATGGAAAATTAACGTATCAAAAATAATAAGAATTGGTTATGACTTGCGATAGCATGATTTGATTCTTTATTATTAGTATTTGTATACTATCTTATGCATTTAATTTGGGTTTCTATGTTAACCAAGGTCAATGCTCTGTTTCAGCTCCTCTTCGTACCAAAGAAAATTTGGCAAAAATTGAATCCGCTAGTGCCTGGTGCTTGTGGGTTCTTTAAATTGAAGAAGAAAATATTTTATAATTAAGATGAGGACTAGAAAGCAGAAAAGAATTTACATTAAAAACTCGAGTAACATAGCTGTGCCTGAGAGCGAGGATTATGACTCTAGCTACTGCGATCCTGACTAGTGACTACACAAGGTCAAGGTCAAGGCCATCAAGGGAGATCACGCAAAAATATCAGTGTGATGGAACTCATCATGCAGTGATGATGAAAATTGTGTTGTTGTGAAGAGAAGACGCAGGTTCAGTCACCGGGGCAAACCAACCCTCCTCACTACAGCTGCCCTATTAGAAAGGGCTTTAATTTGAAAATGGGATTTGCGAAAAGATTTTCTAGAGATCCAGAAGAAGTTTTCTTCTTTCATATTTCTTTGCCCTTTGTGCACAGCTTTACGGATCGCAGAGGCAAATGAATCTGGGCCTGGGCCTGCACGTCATAACTCTTCAAAGCACTCCCGTCTTAACTTGAAACCCCGGCAGATGATGCTTGAATGCCCAAAACGTGGGAAGAAATCTTTTGCCATACTCAAAAAGGTTTTTTAATTTCAGTGGTCCTCGAGCTTGTGCATCTGAGGTCTCCATTGGAATGCTGTAGCATAGTTGGTTGTTAGTTAATGTGTGAGTATGGCATAGTTGGTTATTAGTTAATGTGTGAGTATGGCATAGTTGGTTATTAGCATAGTTGCCTTAGTTTATAAAACCATTAAGACATCTTTTGCCATACCTGAGTTTCTTTCGCAGAACTGAACACAAGCAATGTCTAAGCACTGCCGCATCCTTCTCATTGAAAGCTTGCGCGACTTTGCTCTTCAATATTTTAATAGATACAGAGACAACTTCCCAATCAGTACTCAGAAGAAGATCAAATCAAGTTTCACTTAAACATATCGAGCTATATAACATATCAATCTACAGCAGCGACCCTCTCCAACATTTACAATTGACTCTTAGCAACTAGATTGGCGCCTAGGTTGCCTCGGTAAGGGTGAATCATAAATGGCGATTATCGTGTCAATAACACTGAATAGTGAATAATGAGATAACAACAGTGACAAGTTGGCCGATTCACTACAGCTGACTTCTTTGTATGCGAAAGAATTAATTACTCCATCTACAATCTACTGATACAAGTAGAAAAAATGTGTTAAAAGGATATCAGGAAGAATTGAGTAACAGAAGAACCAATGTTACAGGCACTGTCTTATTTCTGCACTCCCACGAGCCGAGATTGTTAGTCTGTCCTCTTCAGCTTTTCCCAGTATCTGATTCCTCATCTCGACATTTTTCAAGAATCATATTACAATTATTCATTGTGCAGCCATCAAGAAGGCCATGATTCCACAGTTTTATCATGAACAGCCTCCAACACCAAAATAGAGCTGGAGAGAGGACAAGCTCCCGTCCATGAAGTTTGGAAAATGCTTCACATGCCCAAGGAACATGACCATCAGCCAGGACCCTGTCACAGTGGGATATACCCTTCTAAGATATTTCTTTTTTCCTTTCTTTTTCGCATGAAAAATGCATAAGATAGTTCACCTCCTATACATTAATTTCCTAAACATCTTGACATAAAAGAATTGAAGGAAACAAACAAAGAATATATGGAACTGGGGTGACCCAAAAAAAAAAAAATTGAAAGCTTTAAGTGGGAAACAATAACTACCGTTGCTTTCTGACAAAGGAGTTCCAAAGATGCATCAGCTGCTTCTCATCTTTGCTAACATCCACAAAATCATCAAGCATCTGCAACATGCCAATTTAATATAATGTTTCCAGGTTCCTAACAGCATAAAATGAAAACATTTCATATAAGAGTGCAACTTAAGCTTTGTTAGGCATCAGAAATCTGGATATAATATTTGCATAAATTGTAATCACTCTTCTGGTTCTTTGATTTTATTTGAGACAAAACCTCAAAATCAACAGTTCAAGATCTGGCACAGAGAGCACACAAGGAAGGGGAAACGGATGTGTTGAGGAGGTGAAGCTGAAACCGGTTACACTTACTGTTCCACAGAACTAAGCCAAAAGCAACCATGAAACAGTCATAGTTGAATTAATTCTATGATGGCAAAATATAAGGGATAAATATTTAGAAACTTGATAAAGCATACAAGAAATAACAATAAACCAGAAGTAAACAGGACCAAATTATTGTTTGACAGGTAAGAAGAAGAGACAGCCACCTATATGGCGTTCTTATCTTCTAATTCAATCCAATTTCCTCAAAGCCAGTAAATACTTGTCATAGTGAGACTAAGCATAAGAAACTCGTTATAATGACTTGAACTCTTCATGCTCTCATTACACACTCTTACAGTGATCCTTCAAAGATTGATCCCCATGCCTCTGCAGTTAAGAGAATATAATGCCCTACTCTATGTCCTTTCCTCAGAACGCATTGCTTTCTCAATGTAGAAGAATGCAAAGGAGTTGGGGAGTAAACCCTTCTTGACAGAATACAAAATATTACTTCAAATATTTAAATCAATTTCACATAATTTGGAAGGCAAAAAGAAAGCAATTTTTGTTAGCCTAACAATAATTTTAACGTAGGAAAGAACCAAAACATAGCAACCAAATCTACACGCATACCCGCCGATCTTCAAAATCTGCAATGTCATCATCAACTTCATCCTCACTATCTTCATTGGACGTTACTTGTTCTATCGCCATAGGCTTCAAGTGCAAAAAAGAATGATTCAATTATTGGGTAAGAGTTGAGAGGAAAGAAAGACTATATGGATTAAGGTATAAGATATTATAAGAAAAAGAAATGCAGTATAAGCATAAAGTAGTCTCTAGACAATATCAAAAAGCTCTGAAACATCCTATTCATCAAAGATGCAAAGTAGAATTATACAGTAATAAGTAACTCCACATGCTGAAGCAAATAAAAAATGTCTATCAATAAAAACCCAACTAAAAAAGTCATATGGACATATTCAACACATAGACCATTAAGAAAATCATCCTTCCTAATTTTAAAGACAACAAAGATCCCAACATAAACATCTTCAAAATACTGTTGTCTACTTATGAGCACTGAAGGTAATGAGCCACATGTTTATAAACTAGAATACACCTATTCTCTGAAAACTCTCAATAGAAACCAGTTAGTAGATTTGAGAAGTACCAAAGTTCTATTGGAGTTTCATCAGTAACTGTAAGGAATATAGCATTCATACATGTCTTTCCTTGCCATACCGAAGAAAATTCAGCAATCAACAATGCAAAAATGCACGACAAACTTGAACAGAAGGAACAGGCAGATAGAAAACTGGTCTGATGTTGTCAGTTACCTGAACTCGGTGAGAATGATAGAACTGGCGTTTGGAGAGAAGTGCACGGCTGCATAAAGTTTGAAAGGTACAAAGTGAACAAGGATGCACAAAATATTGGGACTTTAGTATGCGCATGGTAATATACTTCCTTGGAAAGAGAAGCAATGCTTTTGAAAAACAAATCAAAAGGGGAAAGATGGAAATATCAACACTTAGCAATATTAACGAAATAAAGCGGCAAACTGGTATATATACTTTCTAGGGTCTGACCGTTCTGTGCTTAACTTCCTAGATTTTACAACATGCAGCATAGCAGGGGCTACAGCATCAGTTCCAGATAATGATTTAACACACTCAGGGTCCATAGAAGATTGAGCCATGGCAATTGGTACATCAGGACCATTGAAACTGGATGCAACACCTTCAATGCAATCTGCTCCATTAAAACCAGAGGTTATTCCTCCATCCCTTCCATTTGGCAATTTTCTTCCACTGGGAGATAACTTGGAATCCCTCTCACCTTTACAGAATTTCAGAACCATAACGTTAGTTTTCCACCTTCCAAGAGAGCATGAAATGAGAGGAAACCAAAATAAATGAATATTTACACTGGTATTTCTTGCTTGTGTTCTAAGCACTAAACTCAACTCATATCCCACTGTCAACCCCCTCAAAGTAAAACATAGTAAAAGATGGGTGAAAATGAGGAAAGAAGGAAAACAAGAAGCATAAGAGAAAAGGGGCAGAGAAAGAATGTGGGTCCACAAAATGCCAATGACTAAAAGGGCCTAAATGAGGCTTTCATTTATTTTTCAAAAATGGCTCTTCCACTATCTTAAGCTACCGGCCTAATGGAGAGCAAAACAAAAATCAAGACATTGAGGGAGAGAGAAGTTCAAGAACTAATGAGTTCATATGGATAACACCTCCACAACCATTGCATTGTTTTGGAAACTCTATGTTTAAAATAAAGAAATCTGCTAAAACAACCCTACAAGGGTTTGAGAAAAAAGTTATTACCATCATCCTTTGCAGCAAACTCTCCATTTGCATCATCAGTGGGTAATCCCGGCGAGTCCAATTCCAAGAATTGTATGTTAACTTGTTTTTCATGCTCTGCAAGGTTCTTTCGCTTACGACTTCGTGGCTTTGCACTGCACATACAATTCATTTCGCCTTTGTAATTCTCATTATTAATCCTCATAAAAAAAGGGATATTAACTATGAGATGCACAATGTACCCAATGATATAAAACCTACCAGAAGAAAAATGTTTGTAGCCGTGGGTCTACTCCACCTGCTACAATCTGTAACAAGAACATCAAGATGAGATAAGATCATATGGCTTACCAATGCTTAATGGTTGGAGAAATTATATCTGCCAAACGAGAAGTTCTAACAGGTCCCATAGCTAAACACAGCGTTGGTGAATGGGCTTTAAAAAATTTCTAGACATAATATATTATATTGTTATGGAAGTATCTGCAGACAAATGCAAGATTATACATGACCCACAATCTAATTGGTCCAGGGAAAGACGTACTGTGAGGATTCTAAGTTAAAATGAGGTACCAGTCATCTAATATCCTTTTAAGTCAATTTTGCTGAAAATGTTAGTTTTGCACAAGGCAACATAACATCAAAGAAGAAAATAAGTCCATAGAACTTCCAGCATGGAGAAAATGAATTCCAACCTCAGATGTCAGTGTATCAATTTTCACAGAGATGTTCACTGCCTGATAATCGTCAGTAACCTACAAAACAAATGTTTCTTGACTAGTCTTTCCAGAAGGTCCCCATAAGCAGCAACTGACTTGATATTCTAAATTACCAACCCAGAACTCGTAGTTGAATAAATCATGTGATGAGCACAAATGATACCGCAGACCCTGCAAACAGAAACAAAAGTACCATTGCTGGTATCAACATAATTAATTGACTGAACATTTCCAATAAAAGATTAAGTACTGATCTATATCTAACAAATGCCAAGACAATTAAGTAAATATCTTTTGTGAGGGTCATCTAGCAAATGAATTAATTGAAAGCAAAACAAATATAAAATATATATGTATATATATATTTTGGGTTGAAGTTCAAATTGAGCTTGGAAAGACAAACACAAGCACAAAAGTTACATCATTATCCACCTTGAAGCACGCACATTGCATCAAGCAAAACGGACAAGAGAAGTCCTCAGTTACTGCACATTGAAAAAGACTATTACCACATTAGTAAAATTAATTCTACCATCAATTTCATTGTACATAATGTACACGTATTGGCAAAAAAGGTCATGGACAGAGAGCAAAGCAGTCTGTATCATGTAGTACACTATTGAGCATGCATCAGGAATCTGTTCAAAACTAAAAAGAGTGAAAACTGGCTAATAGTTAATACCACAAGTTTCAGATAGTATTTAATTGGTGTAAATAGGTATATTCATATGTTTGTTGACAGATGCAACAATAAAAGTTAAAAGTGGTTACATTGGAGTTAATAGACAACTCCACTTTAGGCAATCCATTTGTATATACTAAATGTACGCCTTTGGGATATAAAAGGTCTCTCCCTGCATCTTGCTACTTCTAAAACAAGACTGCAAGCTGCTCAGATCTTTGAAAAATAAAAGATAAAATAATAGCAAAGAATGACCCTTCCACAAACAAACTCAAGGTGTTATGGTTAACCATAATACCAATATATATTCATTTTAAACCTAGCCTTTCACCTTAGCATAAACAAATCAACCACGTTAGCACCCAATGTCTCATCTTTTTATAATGATAATGACAAAAACAATACCAAGAACATGGGTAAAGATATCACAGTGGCTTTCTCAATTAATATGTTTGGGAAGCTAGATTTGATAGACAAAAC
The DNA here is from genome assembly GCF_000493195.1 of Citrus x clementina. Taxonomy (NCBI): domain Eukaryota; kingdom Viridiplantae; phylum Streptophyta; class Magnoliopsida; order Sapindales; family Rutaceae; genus Citrus; species Citrus x clementina. The sequence continues at coordinate 4,995,388 of NW_006262339.1, read as the reverse complement.
GTATAATAGCATAAAGAGAAGTATCAAATAAGTCATTTCCAACTGTAAGAAAGTATTGACAAAGAATAAAAGGAAAATAAAAGGAGCTTAGCAAGACAACCACTGAATTGATTGCACTTCACAAACAAATAGTAAATAATTTAGAGTAAACATTGTGCAATAACCTGAAGACAAAAGAATACCTTCAGTCTTTGTTAGCATGTTGGTATAGTCCCTGTAGTTGAAAACTACGATTCCCGGCCTCAACCTACAGAAGATTAAGCGAAGGACATGAAAAGAAATTATGTCATAATACAAAACCATAAATTCCATTAGAAGATTACGGGAAAGTTCATATAAAGTGCAAAATTCATTTATTGAAATAAGGATTAGTAGATGTTTGACATAAGCATAGAAAGGGTAAACTGGCTTCTATAGACATACATGCAGTCTTGCATTTAATCCTTAAGCAATGGACCTTGTGGCTGGCATCTTCCATAAATTTCTTTCTAAGTAAATAACAAAGGAAAAGCTAATAATTTTAATAAACTAAACACACGAGAATTAATTTTAAAGCAACAGTAAATAGATTTGAGTAAAGAAATTTTCAAGTGCTACATCATTTTTAAAAGAGCTAACTTCATCGAAACGGGAAAAAGGCAATTGAATGATTGATATAGACAATGACAGTGAACTAGTAGTAGAACCCATGAAAGCATTGCTCCCCAGTATACCATTCAACATTAAGTGATAAAAAATTACCATAGAAACAAAAGAAGACTACTGCCATTTGCCAAAACTTGACTATTCTTAATAAATTTTATGAATACTTTAAGTTAACAAACCAGAGGGGGGAAAAAAGGTGGGAAAGTCCACAAACTGGAGAAAAGAAAGAAAGAAGGAAAGGAAGGGGAAAGAGAGGGGGGTGGGGGAGAGAAGAAAGAGCCTTGTTTGTTAACTCCTTAAGCCACCGAGTTTTATTGATTAAAAGTTACTGACACAGAAACTTAAGCTAGATTGTTCTAAAGTATTCAATGTTCAGATAATAGTGAGATTAATCTTTTATGAAGAAGAAAAGTAACACTCGAGAAGAATAATCTGCTTGGTTCAGCAGATTATTTTATGTTGCCATCATCCATTAGCTCTTCTTCTCTCACCAGGCTTTCCTGGTTTTCATAATAAAAACATACCCAAGAAGCAATGAACAAAATTCAATAGCAAAACTGTTGTTGCCTGCACATATTTATGCACAAACTCATGCACAAAAATAATATATATATAAGCAGGTAAATCCAATTAATTTTAGTATCAATTTTTCATCCTTGAGAAATTATAAAGACATGTCAAGATGGAAGTTAATACCTCCTTTTGTGTTTTGCTCGTATTTTGTAATGCAAACATCTTCGAAGATATGAAGGCTGGAACAAAATACACATATTAGAATGAATATAAAAAAAGGAAACCTAGAAATGGAGTGCCTACATAATTCTTTAGTATTACATGCAAACATATGATTGCAACAATATTTAGTGCTCAACAATATATAACGACAATTAGCTGTCATCTAGGTGACATGTAATATCAAAGCGTCAAAACAAAAAAACAAAAAAAAAAAGGCATCGGCAAACCACTGATTTCTTTTCAAAACAAACAATCTGTACAGTGTACTTTACCAGATTGCAAAATGTTTTATAAAGACAACTTTAGTCGTAGCTTGAACAAGAAAATGCATGACATTACATTAAGTTGAGCACGGTGACGTAGAATATTGTATAGTTCGACAGGCTTGCAGTATATTAAGAGTCTCTCTTCACCAGCAGTTGCCTCTTCTGCGGAAAGAAGCTCACAATAATTTTGATGGCACATCTGGTCCACAATCCAACTCCAATTCAAGCTGCAACCAGAGATCAAACGTCACAATTATTTGAAAAAAGAAAACAACACATAAATAAACAACGTTAAAACTTGTATGAAGAAATCTTATTCTCATTTGGAACGCTCAATCAACACCTGTATCCCCTTTTTTGTTAAAATCGAACGAAGAAATTAAAGTTTCACGTAGTGAATCAGAACACGGTAACTTAATTGAGGACAAGACACGCGTCACAAAATCTGAGATAGTTTGATGATGAATATGCTCTAGAGAGTAGAAACGAAGACCAGTATATGGAACGAGAGAAACAAAGGCATAAATAATTACTATAGCTAAACAGTTTCTGAACCCAACGCTAATTCAGCTTTGAATTTAGCCATTTTTTTTAGCTGAATTAATTTGAATTTAATAACTGAATTATATAAATGAAGAAAATAACAACGAATTAGCATCCGTACCTGACATTACTTTTTGGAAAAATAGACGCTAATTAACCAAACATGAACCAAAATTCAAATAATGAAAATTGTTTTACAGCAAGCAGAATTGCAGTGAGCAGAATTGCAGTGACTGTTGCAAGGAAAAATTTATGTAAGAAGGAAAAATTTATATAGATACATATATAGAAAAATAGTTACCAAATCGAAGATTTCGCGGAGAAATCAGAAACGGAGGTTGAGAAGAACACGACCAGCTGTGGAAGAAGAAAGGCTTGCGTAACTTTCGGGGTGAAGCCCATGTAATTGATTGGAACTCAGATACTGGGCCTATTTTTTAAGAGTAGGCCTTTTGACACCCTTCTAAGATAAAATCCTAACGTCTCATATAAGGGATTGCGTGGGCATCCAAATAAAGAATACCAAATAAGTTTTTGAAAAGCTCGAGGAGATAAAAAAATGCTGGCTAGTCCGATGAGTGCACGCCCAGTTGGCTAGAAAATCAACAGCAGAATTAGCTTGGCAAATAACATGTCTCACCTGAATGGGGAATGATGTTACCAGACGGCATACCCAGCGCAGAGAATAAGAATACTTCCATCGAACAAAACCCTGGGTGTGAATCCATGACGCCACCATAGCCGAGTCCGACTCAATCTCGAGCACTGAATACCCAAGCTGAATGGCAAGCTCCAAATCCTCGCACACCGCCATGAGTTCAGTATATAAGATCAGCTTGTAGCCCAAAAAGGATCCAAAAGCCGCTAAAACCACACCCCAGTGATCCCAAAGAGTACTTCCGGACGGAGCCATCTCAGGGTTGCCCCTAGAGCAACCATCCACAGTCAGCTTAGCCACCCTTAGAGGCAGCCTCGTCCAAGCAATTAGACGAATCAACCTCCTAGGGGGAGCTGTAACTCGCAAGCCCTCCGCAATACGAGAACCCAAGACTCTCTTCAGTTGGGGAGGCTTGAATCCAAAAGCAGAACTAGCGAGCCTGAGGTCAGAGTCGACCTGAAAGATAACCGCATCAGTGGAGAAAGACTGCGAATGAAACTGGAAAGCATTTTGGGCCTTCCAAATTTGCCACAAAATGAAGCATGGCAGAAGGACCCGAAGATGATTCCGAGAGGGTGCACAATGTCTCCAAAATAAAAGTAAAGCACGGGGAGACAGAAAACCAAGCTCTTGCTAAACAAACAAAGATAAGTGAATTATCTTTTTTGTTATGAATAATTAAATTATCTTTTAACAATTTTATACCCAATCGCATAATTAAATGATCTTTTAACAATTTTTATACCCAATTTGTTTCATAATTTTTACTTCTATTTCAAATTTTAATTGAATATATTTGTTTTAGAAACTTTCTAAGAATTTATAATTACGGAAATAGATATTATGTAACAAGAAGAAAATAAGTTAAGATTTAGGATTCATATGTACTTTATAGATGAAATCTTAAAATAAATGTTCTTTTTAAGACGAAATTTAATGACAACATGATTGATTTTCATTTATGGACTAGTATTTTATAAACTAAATTGGAGTATTTCAAAAATTCAAACGGGGTGTTATTAGAATCTTTGGGGGTGTGTAAAGTTCCACTCTTTTTTCAAAACAACTTTGAGCCCATTGGGGTCGTACATAAGTACAACAAAAGGCCGGTCAACTAATTTCATTAACTCTCCCCGAGGTTTATCTGAATTGTAGATGCACCCCAATTTCAAATCGTAGTCATAGCGAAGTGCAAGTCATAAAATTATTATAAGCTTTTTCATAAAATTGCGGGAAATCTCTTGTATTTTCAATAAAACAAGGGTAACGTTAAAAGTTTTTGTACAAAATAATATCAATCATACGATAATACAACAAGGATTTGTATTTTTAACCGTGTGTACATTTATCAAATGATGCCTTATTTTAGTTTAATATTGCATTAGAGAGTACAACACAAATGTTTGACGGAAATAGTCTAATATGTTTGCTGGAACTTAAAGCCCAACCAGATGCATGCTGAGACTTATTTAAAGTTGAAGTTAATGCACATATGAAACCAAATAAAATAACAAAGAAATAAATTATCACACCCGCGAGGAAACTCAACTGTAACTATAGAGTTGTTGGCTATCAAATTAACTAGACGAGGAAGTAACTGATTCATTCAATTCAACCAACAAGTTGTTGAGTTACATTGGTTTTCAAACATCATTAAAAGGCACGTTCATCAAATTTTCAATTTATTAGACCCTAGTACTTGTCTTTACAACAATTAATATTCACATAGAGCTACAAGATATATTACACGATGAACTACAACAATACGAATTGCCTGGTCAATTAATATCATGACCCTATGTACATCCTCATTATGCTTTAATTAGGTTTCTTTCGGGGAAAGTAAGTTTTTGTTCTTTTCTTTTCTTTTCTTTTTTTTTTTATGGAGAAAGTGAAGAGATTTTGGGATACTTCTGTTATATTATATCCACTTAATGCATGTATGACATGTGTACATTTATTTTGAAAAATCATCATGTAATTGGTAGTTATATTTAATCCATACACACACATACATTAAAATAGTATAATATAACAGAGGTACTCTATAATCTCTAGGATAGTGATGAGAAATTCTAAAATAAATCAGAGATATCATGTTAGTCATACAACAAACAAATCATGTTATGACATGTGTGCATTTATTTTGAAAAACTATTATGTAAGCGGTGATTATCTTAAATTTAAACACACGTATCATACATATATTATTTGGTTGTATTACCTCTGATGTATTATAAAACTTCTTGAAAGTGACATACTTGTTTTCTTAAGCATTATTTTAGTCGTATGTTAGTTCTACTACCAATCCTAAATGAAAAATGGTTGGTTGGTTGGCTGCTAGCTAGCTGCATATATATATATATATATATATGTAACCTAATCTCCTTTAATATTAGTGTGTGAACTGCTTACTGCCAAAGGCGGAGTTTTCAGTGATTGACAAACATGAAACTTGAAACAACAGACTCCTTGCTAGAAATTAAACAGGAAGGGACCTAGCATTTCTCGTCGAGTCATCGTTTTCATACATAATTAGATAATGTATGCGTGTTGATTCCGAGTAGTCAGGTTTCTAATTAATTAGCTTCTGACTCCCACAAATCAATATCATGAATGGTTACGCTGCTCATGAGTCGCATGCTGAATGCTCCCAAAATCATGTTAGTTAAACTTCGTGTTCAAAATATACCTACTTCATTCTCCAACATTATCCAATTAGATTACACCGCTAGTCGACAGATTTTATTAATAAATACTCACGTATATCATATATATTAAAAATTACGTTTTCTATTAATATTCCACGTATATATAACTCGTTTAGAGTGAATTCAAGAATTAATCTCATTCCCAAACTTTATTTATAATGTATGCGTTCATTAGGTAAGACTAAGTACATAAAATTTTACATTAATTTCTACTTGCCAGTTCCCGTAGTTGCCAGCTGTTTGAATTGTAAATAATTAATTCCAGTCAATTTTCATTAATTGAGCAACTTCCAAGTAATTGTCTAATTGTACATAAACGTATATTCTATATTTTCATTAATTAGTAGTATTCTTGTAGCAGAACTTGATACGTACAGCCTGAGCCCAAGCCTGAGGTTTTCAGTTTTCATCACCTTTAATAACTTAATTACTCCCAGGAATATGAAAGTGAAACTAGGAATAATATTTGGTTCCTTGGTGACTACTATGGCAGATGGAAATTACAAAATTAAGAAAACTCGCTGCTTGAATATATATGTTGCAGAATAGTGACTGTGTATATGTTACGTTGTATATGATCATAATAACATTGAGCTCAGTTAATGTACAGCAGAAATGAAATTTTTATGTGTTAGTTAATTATAATTCGGTTGTTGGGTGCTTTCAATCTTCCTGTTGATCTCGAGTCAGCCGTGTGGGTCATGAGTGCACGCTTTGATTTCATGTATCACAATATTTGTTTACATCAAACTGCTATTCATTTAATCAACTTTTAGGGGACAAATTAAATTGTCAATTCTGGCGGGTCCGCACTGTGATTCAACATTTTATTTTTAAAAACAAACGCGCCTGAATCGTTCCCCGTTAACAAAAGCAGGGATTGCTTTCTTACTACAGCCGATAAAATCATTCAACATGATAGTCAGTGACTTTATTTTAAATATTATTTTATACAGTGTCATAATAATTTAATTATTAAAACTTGTCAAACTTTTACACTTTTATCTTTGAAACTCCCAATACTTTCTAGCACCGTTATCTTTATGTGACGACTTTAATTACAGTTTATACTGTTAAGTTATTTTGCGAACTTATGAATCCGTGGGCTCTCTCTCATCGCAAATGGAGCAAGTTGGGGAAGACTTGCTACTTGGCCGCATATGAGACCTGCAAAATCACCCAAACGAACACATGACCAAACGTGGGTTCTCAAAGAGGGGCGGATTCTAAGGACTCAAATCGTATACCCTATAGCTAAAACTTGTGGTTTTAAAAGTAAGTGAACTCGGCATTAGGTCTAATGTGTAAGAATGACTCGATTAGTATTGTGTGTGTACCAATTTACACTAGGCATTTATTTATTTTTTTAGCAGATTTTGGATGGATGAAATGAAAAATCTCACTCACTAAACATCAACCCAACTTTTGTTGTTACTTGAACTCAATTGATCACGGATTGCAAAGCACATTTCCGGTCAATTAAATTATAAACAAAGGGCAAATAAACATCTAATTTCTTTTGGGTGCGTTTGTCACACTGTATTGTATTATGCTATATTGTATCAGCACTGTATTATAATAATGTACAATGTTTGGTGCTACACTGTACTGTATTAATTTTTTTGTGATTAACTTAAATTATATATTTAGAAAGTAATATTTATTAGTACCTAGAAAAATACAAAATATAGAATTCTTGAATTTTAGAAATTTAACATTATTTTTTAGTATAAATATTAAAAAAAACTTCCATAAAGATTGAAGCTTATAGCCTTATAATCGACAATATAACATTTATTTTAAATTAATATTTTTTAAATTTATTCATATATAAATATTTTTATTAGTTATATTAAATTTTTATATATTAATTACTATAATATAATTAAATAATGTAATATCAAGTTATATTCTTATTTTTATATATTATTTAAGTACTTATTAATCAATTTGATATATTAATTATTATATAATTAAATAATACATTATTTAGTAATATTTTTAATATAATAAAAATTAAGATATGAACAATAAATTATTAATTTATATTAATAATTATGATATAAAAATAAAAGAAAATAAAATTTATATTATATTATATTAAAAAGTTATATTATTTATTATTATTAAAAAAAGCAAAAGCAAAAGTAAAAACAAAAAAAAGAAGCAGCAAATGCAAAAGCACAAAAGCTAATGCGGCAAACTGTCCCATTAGCTTTTCCCGACTCCTAGTCGGGCTTAGCTAATGCGGCAGTTTGCTGCATTAGCATACCCCTTAATCCCTTACAAAATTTTACCAAACATGATATTGATATTAACTTAATGTGAACAGTATTTTAATACCCCTTAATACTATAACCAAATATGCCCTTTGGCCATGTTTGGCATGCCGCATTATACTGTATTAGCGCTCTGCATTGCATTAAAATATGACAATACGATGTTTGGCACTTCTCTGGTATTGCATTAAAAAAAAAATTAATGCGGGAAACCCCGCATAATGGAAACCCGAGTGAAACTTGGGTTTATACTGTATTAGTTTCTTCTTCTTCGTCTTCTCTATTTCTCTCTCTTTCTTTTTTATCTTTTCCTCTCTTCATCTTCGGCTTCCTTGTTACTCTCTCTCTCTTTTTGTTTTATTTTTTTTCCTTTTCCCCTCTTATTCTTCATCTTCTCTGTTTTTCTCTCTTTTCTTTTTTCCTTTTCCCCTCTTCTTCTTCGTCATATATGTTTCTCTCTTCTCATTTTTCTTTTATTTTTATTTTTTCCTTTTCCCCTCTTCTTTTTCGTCTTCTCTGTTTCTTCTTCTTCTTCTCAGTTTCTTGTTTGTCATCTTCTCCTCCATTTCTCAGTTTCTTAGCTCTTGTGCTTTTGCATTTGCTGCTTCTTTTTTTTTTTTTTACTTTTGCTTTTGCTTTTTTTAATAATAATAAATAATATAACTTTTTAATATAATATAATATTTTCTTTTCTTTTCTTTTATTTTTATATCATAATTATTAATATAAATTAATAATTTATTATTCATATTTTAATTTTTATTATATTAAAAATATTACTAAATAATGTATTATTTAATTATATAATAATTAATATATCAAATTGATTAATAAGTACTTAAATAATATATAAAAATAAGAATATAACTTGATATTACATTATTTAATTATATTATAGTAATTAATATATAAAAAATTAATATAACTAATAAAAATATTTATATATGAATAAATTTAAATAATATTAATTTAAAATAAATGTTATGCAGTCGATTATAAGGCTATAAGCTTCAATCTTTATGGAAAAATTATTTTTTTAATATTTATACTAAAAAATAATGTCAAATTTCTAAAATTTAAGACTTCCATATTTTGTATTTTTCTAGGTACTATTAGGGGTGGGCAAAAAAACCGTAGTGTTAAAAAAACCGAACCGAACAGACGGTTTTTTCTAATTCGGTTCGGTTTTTATTTTTTAAAAAACTGAATATACCATTTGTAAAAAAAACCGAAATGTCGGTTCGGTATTCGGTTCACTTAGCTTAACCGAAAAACCGAACTGAAAAACCGAATTATTTTTTTATTTTATTCAAATCAAACATGTGTTAATAATTTTATTCAAATCAAACATGATTTTATTCAAATCAAACATGTGTTATTTCTCTTTATAACATTATGATTATGTTTATATAGATGGAGTATTGGAGTTTGGTTATGTATTTTGAAATTTTAATATTTCATATTTTGGGAGTATCTTATTAATAGTTAGTAAGATATTAGTGATAAAATGTATTTTGAATATTTTGTATTTATTGTTAATATTTGTAATAAAATTAGGATAAATTAATTGTTGAAAAAAATTATTACATTCATGAGGCCCAATGGGCTAAAAAATTAAAAATTCAAAATAGGCCCAATAGGCCCAGAGCCGAAAAAACCGAACCGAACCGAACCGATCCGAAAAGAACCGTTTGAGTTCGGTTCTTATTGAGTTCGGTTCTTTTTATAAAATAACCGATTTAAATCGGTTCTACTTAATTTCGAACTGAACCGAACCGTGCCCACCCCTAGGTACTAATAAATATTATTTTTTAAATATATAATTTAAGTTAATCACAAAAAAATTAATACAGTACAGTGCAGCATCAAACATTGTACAACATTGTTATAATACAATACTAATGTAATACAGCATAATACAATACACTAGCATAAAAATAATACAATATAACATAATACAATACAGTGTGCCAAACACACCCTTTTATGTAAAACTTATTATCATTTAATCGTATTATTTTATAGGATTCAGTATTGCCGAACGGACAGTAACTATTTCAAAAAAGAGTAGGTATGTCCAACGCTCATTATTTTCTGTATTATACACATCGATGTTTTTGCCGTGTTCCAAAAAGTCGCAATGGTTGCCTTTTAAGTCTAAAACAAAACAGGTGATGTCAGTGAGTGAACTCAAAGGTCAAACTACTAGCAGTGTGATGACTGATGCGTGTGTTGGATCAGCACTGAAGACTGAAGCAATTAAAGAAATCTAATGGAGGGAAAAACGTCTAAAGAATGAAGACTGGAGTGACCGAGAAATGCAAGTCCCCGGCATATGCATGCACATTTCTGAGCTCTGATGTGAAAGATAGATACGCATGTACATTGTGGGGTTGGTCTCTTGGTGTTCATCAATGTTTTAATTATACCAAAAGCTTTTCCAAGCGATAATAATTTTGTATACCAGAAGATACGCATGCCTCTTAGAGCTGTCCCCCCCACTTATTATATGATCACGTTTCTCTTGCAGTCTTCTTTACTCACACGTCTCCTTCACAGTTTCAGAATAGTTTGAAAGTAGGGATGGCAATTTCTTTAATTTAAAATCGAAAATAAAAAATGTATTAGACTATTAATTATTCGGGGACCGGGGACCCTCGGGGATCCCCTGTTATTATTCGGGGAGGGGATGGGGATTCTCTCAAGCAATTTTGACGGGGACGGGGAGGGGACGGGGACATATGCAAAACATCGGGGATGGGTATGGGGAGATTGGTCCCCTCCCCTCCCCTCCCCATTGCCATCCCTATTTGAAAGACCCAAAATAATTAATTAACCTCTCTATCTTTTTTTTCCTTTGAATGATTATCGTATAAAATTTTAGATCTGAGTTGATAATATTTTTCAATTAAAAAAAAAATAATACATATTTGTAAAATCAGTTTTCTCTATTCGATTTATTTGTTTATCCCTAAACTTTTGAAGAAGATACGTGGGTGGTGAATGAGAAGATAGAAAGGGTTATTATTGAAATTTGATGAAGTATTTGTAGTAAAAGAAAAGAATAACAATTAATATAGCATGACATATTAGATATTGTAACATCAACCACTCATATTTGCATACGTTAAGTGTTTCTATATCTTCAAATTAAAGAAATTGATCTTTTACTCGTCTTACTTTTACTTATTTTTTAAAAATCTTACGACACGTGTATATTATATATTAGTTATGAATGGTTTAGAGGCATTATTTTATTGTTTTTATCATTATCAGTGAGAAATTAATGGGGAAAAATTAAAAGAAAAAGTAAGGAGAGAATACGAATGAAACTTAAGACAATTAAGGTTAGAAAAAGAAAATCATTTTGCACATTATTGTGTCAGCTTGGCTGATTTGGTACCGTCCACTGCCTTTCCAACTCTGAAGGATCACTCGTCGGATTAAAAGTAAACCACCATTGCACCACCATATTATATCGCAATAAAATAATAAAAATGTGAAAAAGGCGCGTTATATAAATAATGGTAGGGCCATCGTTCTTCCGTAGAGATATCAAAAGAGTGGTGTGGACCTTGTGGTTACTTTTGCTTTTCTCTTTAAAATAAGTGATATGATTCGGCCATCAGCAAAAAAAAAAAAGGTCGGAGAAATCTATCCAGTCCGCGGAAAAGAGATTTGAGGATATTGAATATTGTAATAAGGCTGTGATACATAATTACATGCTTTTTGCATGCGAGTTTGTTTTCTATTTCTAATGAGCAGCGACATCATAATGGATTACATTACGGAACTAAAAAAAGTGCGTGTGAGATTTCCACCCATTGCTTTTGTCACATCATGGAGATCAACAGATGCCGAATCTTGAAAACGCAGACACCGTGGCTTATGAATTTATTAATGTCCGAATCTTGTTTTTCACGTTGCTGTAAATTCCTTTACGCGTGCATAAACCTTTCTAAGGCTTTTTCATTGAAATTTCTCAAATTTTTAAGCTTTTTTATTTTTCTTGATCCTTCAAATTTTACTTCTCAACCTTCAATTTATTATTTATGATTGATTTTCCCAGATTTGTTTTTGTTATAAATATGTAATGAATTAGGGGTCAAGAACAAAACTTGGAGATCGACATATTAAAAAAAAATTAAACAAAGAGAAAATAAAATTGAGGATGAGGAGTACAGCGGAGAGCAATAATCTTGATCGTATAATCGCTTGCCAGTTCGCCACTCGCATAGTGGAAATACTTAATTTATGGAGTTTTGTTGTTTGTAGAAAGTCAATCGTGAAATGACAGGTTGATAATTGCCTATACCGCTCAAGCACTTTCCCACCAAAGAAACGGTCGGTGCGCATGCAATAGTGAGTAAGACAATAATTATATGGGGACACCATTTTAATTTTCAAGAAGTTTCTATGAAAATAAATTTTGGCTGAGATTGAATAGGGACAATTGTATTTTAAGAATTATAGTCTGAAAATATTTGATAAATATTAATTATTATAATTTAAAAATTAAGTTAATTTAATTTTATGTTTGTATAATAAAAAAAATTTATTATATATTTATTAATTTTGTTAAATTTATTATTTTAAAAATTATATTTATTATATACTATTAATTTTCCTTTTACTATTATAAATTTTTTCTATAGATGTATTGAACATGGCCTTTGTTGATGAGGTAAAGGTTACATACTTGTAAGCATCAAGTCAAAAAGCTTTTCATTAGAAAAACAAAGAGACTTATTTGACTTTAATTATATGGGTTAACCCTTTCTAAGGCTTCTTCTAATAGCAATCTAGTCACAATGTAACGTTTTATGCTACAGAACTCATCAGTTTTTCATTGAAAATTCTCAAAATTTTAAGGTTTTTTTTTCTCTTGATCCCTGGAATTTTACTTCTTGACCTTCAATTTATTATGTAAAATTGATTTTCCCAGATTTTTTGTTATAAATATGTAATGAATTAGGGGTCAAGAACAAAACTTGGAGATCAACATAAAAAAAAAAATTAAAAAAAAATAAAGAAAGAGAAAAGAAGCTTGCCAGTTCGCTGCTAGCATAGTGGATATAATTAATTTATGGATTTTTGAAATAGATTGTTGTAAAGGTCAATCGTGAAATAACAGGTGGATATCTGCCGATGCCGCTCAGGCAATTTTCCACCAAAGAAACGGTCGGTGTGCATGCAATAGTGTAAGACAACAATTATATGTGGACACCGTTTTAATTTTCAAGAAGTTTATATGAAAAGAAATTTTCCTCGAGTTTGAATTGGAAAATTTGTAATTTAAGAATTACAGTTTGAAAGTATTTGATAAATACTATCTGTTGTAAGTTATAAAATAAGTTGATTTAGTTTTACGCTTGTATAATAAATTTTTTTATATATTTATTAAATATATTTTTTTATTGTTATAAATTTTTTTCTACAGTCGCAAAGAACATGGCCTTTGTTGATGAGGTAAAGATTACATACTTTTTACTTGTAAACATCAAGTCAAAAAGCTTTTCATTAGAAAAACAAAGAGACTTGTTTGACTTTAATTTAGCTTTTTGCTGGGCACTTCAAACAGTAAACTCATTCAAAAATCAAACCATTGAGATATTTTAAAAAGTTCAAAATTTTTGCTACATCCAATCTTATTAGCAGCTCGCTTGAAGTAGCTGTTGAACCAGTCACCAAACCTAATTGCTAAAGATTTTGTCATGAAAGATGTCACGCATGAAGCCATTTAACCTTTGAAATTATCCACATATATTACTTCAGAATAGATTTAGCTTTAGACTAAAGCAAATTCCAATTTTCCAATATCTCCCGGAGAAAAATCTAATGGTAGAACTAATAAGGGAAATTTCAAAATCATTGCTGAAAATATAATAAACTATAATTTAATATTATATAGTAAAAATACTATATTATATTATAAAATAATATTAAATTATAAACTTATTTTTATTTATTGATGTCAAATATAATTGTTTAATTTAAATTTATTTTTAGATTTAGTATTTTAATAAACAATAACTGATTAAATAAAATTAAAGAACCTTCAACGGATTTAAATTAAAATAATTACAATAATTTTATGTAATGAAAGTAAAATAATGTATTATCTTTCATTTATTAAATATTTAGGTTTATTACAATTGTTTTAATTCAAATTTTTATTAATATTTAAAATTTTAAATTTATTATAGTTTAATAAATATTTAAATCTAAAAAAAATTAATATTTAAAAATTTAAATTTATTATAGTTTAATAAATAAATAAAGTCCAAATGATTATAGTTAAAATATGATCAGTATTCTAATGTAATATAGCCTAAATTATGTCCTTATGGGTTTATTTTATACATCTTTCATGATATTAATCACCTTTTTAATTTAGTGCAATGTATCTCCAAAATTGTAACTAAATATAGGCAGGGGCACATGCAGTATGTGACCAGTGGGGACTATAGCCCCCACTAGCTAAAAAAAAACTATAAGAATAAAAGAAAAATATTTAAGATTTCTAATTAACCTTCATTAAATCTATTAAAATTGATCCTATAAATTTATAAACTCACAAAATTTAAACTTTAACTTTTAGAATTATAAAAGCCTACACTATAATTAAAAATAATGATAAGTCATCACCACAAACATTTTTTTATTCTTGAAAATACGTTAAAAATAATTCTAAATGTATTAACAAATATTTTATACATTCAAAGTTTTAGTTTTAAAATTTTACTATTATGTAATCTAACACCCGATAAATTATTTTTCTAAATTCGCCACTGACTATAGAATAGCATAAAAACAGTATTTTAATACAATGCAATACATTGTAATGGAAGCTGCCAAATGCACAATATAGATATTATAATAAACCTTATGCTTTACAACCTCCGGCCCCGTTTCCGATTCCGCATTACATAATCTTCTTTGCATATTCTCGTAGTCAATGTTCTTTGCGGCAGAGTGACGAAACGTTAAGATTGATAAATAAGTCTTCCAAGTGCTCCAGGGATCATTATCTTTGATCACATTATAATGGCATATGCATGTCCATAATAATCAATATTAACATCAACTTTTCCAATAGATTATTGTACATCTTGTAGTGCTTCAGCATTAAATATGAATTTAGATAAAAGGGGTATTATCATTTTACCATCAAATGTTTTCGAACGTATTATTTTACCACCAAAACTTTCTGATAATTGTTTTCTTCCACTTAATGTTTCGGTTTTCATTATTATACCATTAAATCATTAATTTCATTAATAAATTGCTAATGTCATAGGGTAATTTTAAGAATTTCATTATATTAAGTATTTTAGAAATTTCACAAGGCATAAATTTATAATTTTATTAATTAATTATTTTAAATATGCAAAACAATCAATTGATAAAAGTATTATTTCTTGTATATAATTAATTTTATATATTTTTTAATTTACATGGTTAAATTACACTCTACAGTTTATGAATAAAATAGACTTTTACTATAATTTATATTAAAAATTCAGTTAATTTTAAAGGTTTAATGGAAAAATGATAAAAACTGAAATATTAAGTGGAAAAAAGTAATTATCAAAAAAATTTCTTGGTAAAATGATATGGTAAAAAATATTAGATGGTGCAGTGATAATATCCCTAGATAAAATAGTTCTGCTTGTCACAGGCGTGGTGATGCCACCGGTTGAAACAAAAGTTTCGACTTTATTGTTGGGTTATGTTAAAAAGAATGACAGTTTAGTCACTAACTTTTTTTATATGTTTACCAGTTATTTAATAATAATAATAATATCAACAATAACGAGAACACGCATTTATACTTCTTGGGTTTTAGTCAATCTTTTTCCGTTCAGGTACCTAATCTAAATTAAATGTGATCTCTTATAATTGAACTTTTAACCTGTTACTTACATTCCATCCCTCCCCAAATCAAACATATCCCCGTGAAATTGAGCATTCAACCCCTCGTATACTTTCATGATAAGAAATCAACCAGTCTGATTAAAGCTATCCAACAAAAGTAGGCTACATCGTTTAAGGATATATTAATACCATCAATAGAATATGATGTGTTTATCAAAATGTAAAAATAATTGGTACGTTAAAAAGTTACATATATGTTCCAACATCAAATATTAAATATTGATGTTATAACATAAAAAAAAAAAAAAACACAGTCATTTAAAAAATAATAATAATAAAATAAAAAGAGAAAATATAATTTTTTTTTTTTAAAAAAAAGGATCCATTTATTGCAAAAGTATTCAGTACTACTTTTGCTTTCTGACCGAACCGAAGAAAATGTCTACGGTCGGTGCATGCAATTTCAATACTGAAAACGGATGAACATGCAATGGCGTAAGAGAGAGAATAAGGTGTGAACACCATTTTAAGAAGTGAAACGAAATCGTTTGTGTTGCCAGAAAGGTTACAATCTTTTACCAACATCTAGTCAAAAAGTTTTGTTAAAAATATTTATAAAAAAGAAAGAAAGAAATATTTGACTTTTTTTAGATTATGTACAATATAAACAAAGTTCAACATAATCATCCCACAATTAGAATCCAACATAGAAAATCAACTAAATAAATTCAGAGACTCAAAATGTACATTCAGGGAGAAGGTGTCGGTGAACTCCAGTACTCAACTAAACAATTGACAAAAAAATTTGACTTTAGTTCATTTTTTGATTGTGTACTTCAAATAGAAAACCCATTCAAAAATCAAACCTTTTTTTTTTTGTTTTTTTTTTTTAAATTTTTATTGTGTTTGTGGAAATTCAACATTTTATCCCCTCCACCTGATGAAGCCTGCTCAAAGCTGCTTTTGAAACAATCACCAAACCTAACTGTTTAAGTTTTTGACGTGAAAGATGTGACGCACGAAGACTTGAAATTATCCAAATAGCTGCAAATTTAGATTTGGATTTATATTTAGACTAGACTAGAGCAATTTCAAAATTCAAATGTATCCCGGAGAAAAATCTAGTAGTGGAGTTTGAAAATTGTTATTGGAAATACTTACGGTATTCCAATATTTTTGGAGAACAATTTTTCATCTTCACGCAAGGAAGCTGTTGAGATAATAAATATTTTTAAACATGAAAGACCTTACGATGGATCACATAAAATTTAACCAGAAACGACAACTTATTTTCGTCACAAAAAATCGCTCTTACGTAATACTTACCAAAATTGACATTCAAAAACTGTTTTCATATTTTATGAACATGTCAATGATCTTGAGATGATGGATAGATTATTCATAAAATACCATGCATTCACATTTCACGCCCGTACACAAATAGCTCTGCTCGTTGAAAGTCAAACTACATACTGCGAACTGCTAAAAATTAGTTCAACCAATTCTTTGAGGACAAGCATGGGCAGAGTTGTAATTCCAGTGGAAAAACATGAACGTCGAGGGGCATTTTAGTCTATTCAACATGAAACAGAGACAAGACAAGAAGACACGCCCTTCGTATGAGGTTAAAAATACGTAGATCTCCGACCTTTCTTGAAGCGAAAACATACAAGCACCCCTTTTGGAAATTATGAGAAATAATAATAATAATAATAAAACTACAAACACGCCCACGCAGATGCGGCGTTGACAGGAATGGTCAACCTACGCTATTTTACAAGTCATGCCCTTCATATGAGGTAATTAATAACGTAATTTAATATTTGTAATTTCATTAATCCATTCACAGATTGTCAACAATATGGTTCTGAATGTAAATAAAGCAAAACCCAAAGGGCAAACAGCTATCACTTAATCTATATATACGGGGCTTGATCTATTCAAGCTTTGCTTAGTTGGTTTCAGGTTCACATCCATCATAACTCTCATTGACCGTTATTAATATCTCTCTCTCTCTCTCTCTCTCTCGATTGCTTAATTTCCCTATGCAGTCTCTTCAGATTAGCTCCACTGTTCCGGCAAAAAACGCCAGCATTTTTCAGGCGAAACGTGCCAGCTTCAAACGCCAACCTTCCAGATTAAACCCAACAGCTGTTAATGCAAGTATTAACACTGCTGCTACATCAACTCAAACGCTTAAACTAACTACTTCTTCATCTAATGAAGTGACAAGGTTACATTTATCTAATCTCGAGAAAATTCTCCAAAAACAACAACCACTTACGCAACCGAGTCAACTGGACTTGCAGCAACCGGTTCACAAGAAGGGGTCAACGGAAAACAAGGGCATGGTTTTGGAAGGCCTTAAAAGATTTTGGCCTGAAATGAAAGCAGCGGAGGAAATGTCACCAAGACACTTGAACAGGCTTCAGCGCTTGTTATCAATTTCGTCAGCTGAATATTCTCCAAGAAACAACCTTGGTTCCCGTTGGCGTGAATATCATGGTTGCAAAGATTGGGCCGGGCTACTTGACCCGCTCGATGAGAATCTCCGGCGAGAGGTGGTGAGATATGGAGAGTTTGTGCAAGCAGCTTACCATTCTTTTCATTCAAACCCGGCCATGTCAGCAGATGAAGCTCCCCAACCCAGATACGTGGCTCTGTCTGATAGGTCTTACAAGGTGACGAAGAGCCTCTACGCCACGTCATCAGTCGGATTGCCCAAGTGGGTCGACGACGTAGCACCGGATCTCGGGTGGATGACTCAACGGTCAAGTTGGATAGGCTACGTTGCTGTCTGCGACGACAGGAGAGAGATCCAGCGGATGGGCAGGAGAGACATAGTCATCGCGTTACGTGGAACCGCCACGTGTCTAGAATGGGCCGAGAACTTTCGAGCCCAGTTGGCTGACATGCCTCACGATAAACAATCAAAAGTTGAAAGTGGGTTCTTGAGCTTGTACAACACACGTGGAGCTCAAGTGCCGAGCCTGTCTGAATCAGTATTGGAAGAAGTCCGTAGGCTCATGGAGTTGTACAAAGGGGAGACCCTAAGCATAACAGTGACAGGCCACAGCCTCGGCGCTGCCTTGTCCCTGTTAGTAGCGGATGATATAAGCACATGCGCGCCAAGCGTCCCGCCAGTTGCTGTATTTTCATTCGGTGGGCCTCGCGTTGGCAATCGAGGATTCGCCAATCGTGTGAAGGCCAACAACGTCAAGGTATTGCGTATTGTGAACAATCAAGATCTCATCACTAGAGTGCCAGGAAACTTTATAGGGGAAGATGTGGCAAATGAAAATATCAAAAAGATGCTCAACGTGATAAATAATGAGGAGAGTGAGTGGGCATATTCTCACGTGGGAACTGAGCTACGCGTTGACACAAAGATGTCTCCGTATTTGAAGCCAAATGCGGATGTTGCATGTTGCCATGACTTGGAGGCTTATTTGCACTTGGTGGATGGGTTCATGGCGTCAGATTGTCCATTTAGAGCAAATGCTAAGAGAAGTCTTGTAAAGTTACTGAATGACCAGAGATCGAATGTAAAAAAGTTGTATACTAGTAAGGCAAATGCCTTGACTGGTTTGAACCTTGAAAGAGAGGGCCTATTCCCCTCCTCGAGTTGCCTGCCCAGCCCATCTTAATTATAAATATACAAATTATTATAAATGAAATGGCATAAGCTTATGTGTATAAAATTGATCTGTGAGCGAGGTAGATCATGCGTTGTTTATTTTTTATATACAAATATATGTCATTCATTTATTTGTTCTCTCTCGGACCTAAAATTTCTTGCTCTCGAACGGCATATATTCTTCTGAAAATGACCCCACTTTTAGTGAGATAGCTACCTAGCTACCATCGCCACTTCGGCCTTGGTCAAAGTGGTGGGCTGCTGCTCTCACGCTTGTGAGGGCAGCGATTCAAGCCCCAGCTACATATTCTTAAATATTTATAAATCTTTCTTCCTTGTGAAATGTAAGTGGAGTAGGAACATCTCTCGTCTGTGAGGAATTATTTGTCTGAACATATACTTCATAAAATTCAATGTAATAATGTAAGTCTCAATCATGTATATTTAATTGTAAATATTAATGTAATATCTGCTATTAGCAGTTGTTGTAAATATATGTGCAATGCAGTAATTTGATGTGTAATCAGTATTCAAAAAAAAAAAAAAAGCAACCTAGCTACCATCGGCTCTCACCACAAGTGATTATCTGGTACATATTTCAGATCGATTATAAAACAATTAATTAAGCGCATAATCACATTAATTAGTGGGTAGATGATTGTGTTGTCAGTAAACATACTAAATTAAAGAACAAAAAGTAATTAAGTGTAGAATATATTAAAGTTACCATGTGATATACGCAATGACCTCATGTCATTTTTACATAAGTCATATCAATGAATTCTTCTATTATTTCTCGAATTGGGTGGTCTCAATGTATAGATTTTTCATTCATTGATTAAATTTTTGCCATATATCCTTATCAAGAATATAATAAATGAAGAAATATACACTAAAGTTATGTTTGGAAGTTAGGACTATATAAATACATGTTTGGTATGACTTATTTAATGACCATAAATGCTTATTTAATCTCATAAGCTCTTATCATAATTTTTTATTGGTGTTTGGTTATTTTTCTAATAGAGTTTTTGAAACTTAAATAAGTTATTTTGCCTCTACTAATAAAAGCTTAAATTTTGGATTTTTGGGAGTTAAGGTTGAAATTTTTTTTTAAAATGTTAAAATATCTAAAACATCCCTACTTATTTGACAATTTTATTTTATTATTTTATAACATAACTTTAAAAACTTGCCTATCAAAGTAGTTTCATAAATTTTTAATAAAATCTTTCATTGATAACCTAACAATTAATTTTTTTTAGTAAAATCTCTATTTATGAAACATCTTCTAACAAAAGCTCCATTTAAATAAACTTTACTTGAAATTATGTACCAAATAGAGGCTAAGTGTGATATTAGACTAAGTTTAGGATAAAATATTTATCCCATGTTTGGCAACTTTCCATGGATTGAATTAGGGGGGACTAAATTCAAATTAAGTTCTTAAATTATAGAATTAGTAATCCCAATTTATAAGTACTAATGTAATATTAAAAATAATCAAGAAAATTAATAATACTAGTAATTAATTGATTTTATAGATATTATTTGCTAACTTTATGATAAAGTAAAATATATCTAAAACATCTTATAAAAATTAATTAAATAATTAAATAGTTTTATCAATTTATATTTGTTTATTATAATCATGACTACCAAATAACTAATTTACTATATACTTATTGTTCTTATTAATTACCTTTAAGTTTATTTTAATTAATACTCTTAAATATTCATAAATAGTTATTCTTTTAATTCAAATAAAATTTAACATTGTCCAATCCGACATTATATCAAATATAAGGCAATATCGTGTAATCTAATCTAATATAATTTATATTTAGTCCAAACCAATCATGTGTGCCAAACAGAGCCTAATAGCACTCAAAATTAATTAGTTTTTCAGCTGCGAATACACAAATCGACGTGCCGAGAATATACTGCCGGTTAGAGACGGGAAGTGCTGATTTGTTTAGTGAAAGCTGCCTACATGTCTGAAGTCCGATGTTTATTTGATCAATCATGCATATATTTTGCCTTTGACTCAGCTCTATATTGTCGGGTATGAACGCAATATCAATTATTCAAGATGACGTTGGCTTGGTCTGCCGTACGTGAGGTCATATTCCGTTGTCGTGGGCTGCAAACATGTCTAGTCCTTGTCTCGCTTATTGAATTCATCTGGTCGTCAAGTCCCCGGCCGCCGAAATGTTCAGTAAGACCGACGACCGGTGCAGTCGATGACAACTGTAACATGAAACTTCGTTGCAGTTGCATGTTATATAGTCCGTTATATATATATATATATATATATATATATATATATATATATATCTACTACTTTGATTTAAAATCTCAGGGAAGTTAATTTATGTACACAACTAGGATTTAATTTGTATTCGCGGAGAGAATAATTTGCGTTGCTTTGACGACTAACATTTACATATTTTGAAATCAACAAAAGCTCTTATTGACAAGGTCAATTCCTTTCATTAATTACAGGTCATCGCACTAATTTTGACGATTTGGTCATTTGGTGGCTTGCTCTTTTGTAAGAAATTATTCTTAATTTCGTACTTATCAGCATTCAATTCAGCAACTGCCAACCGACTGTCTGACTCCGTTTATGATTTATGTTAGGCAGCAGCCATCATTCATGGGACACTTCAAAGTAACAATCCTTTTCGTCTTTCAATTTGCACATCATCTTGTGTTATTAGGGTACCTTACAAGTAATTATATTTTCTCGAACGGTATTTGGAAATCTTATTCAATGTTAAGTTCCCTTCAATTTGTTTGGCATCAAGGATAATTGAGTGGTCACCTAAGAAACGACCATATATATAAATCGTTGCGTTGCAATGTAAATCACTAATAATGCAGTATGATTCCGGATTCATAATAGCTGGTCGCATCTATTTGTTTTTCTACGCAGCCGGCTATTTGGTCACCGCATATTGTTGCGATTTATTGAATATCTCCATTTAGTAATTAAAAAGATAATAACTTAATATTGAATTAATAGATAGGAACAACGTATGAGGAGAAATGGAGAATTTCATAAATGGTATTAAGGTCCTTGATGTAAATTAAAATTGTTTGCTGAAACGGGAGAACAAAATGAAGGGATTTTGCGTAAAAGTTTGATGGTAAAGAGAAAGAGAAACAAGCACGGTTAGAATTCATATCGATTGAAATAGAAAGATCATTTAGAGGTGGGAGAGGTTTGGGGTTGATCGGGTTTATAATGCAACTTTTGAATCATTTGGTCAGTCAGTTTGATTAAAATTGATACTTCAAAAAATTCAAAAAGTTGAAAAGAAAAAAACTATTTGATAGTTAAAATCAAATTCAATACGAAAAAAAAACCATTATTTCTCCATTGTAACACTGAATGTTATTAAACTTTTAAATTCCTCACGTAACCTCCTCCTCTTCTAGAAAGATATTCCATCTTTAGAGGCGGGTAAGCTAGGCCAGGAAGAAGTTTGACTGCTGAGATGGGATC
Organism: Citrus x clementina; assembly: GCF_000493195.1. Taxonomy (NCBI): domain Eukaryota; kingdom Viridiplantae; phylum Streptophyta; class Magnoliopsida; order Sapindales; family Rutaceae; genus Citrus; species Citrus x clementina. The sequence goes on along the minus strand of NW_006262339.1, from coordinate 4,972,525 downwards.
GGATCCTATTTGAAGCACTCCACCACGAATAAGAGTCCTTAGGTTGAACAGGCAGTCGAGATAAGAGTTCCTATCAGTAGGGCAGACTTTCAAGACTCCATCTGGAAAGAGCTTTCCCTCGTGGGGAAAGAGAAGAACCCCTTATTTGAAGGTAAGGCCAAAAGGAAGTAAAAAATCAATAGAAAAAATGTCTTTCCCGCCAACGGGACTCTACGTCTGGGTCTTATTTCATCTCAAACTCAAATTAGGAAGAGTGCCCTTGAACTACAAATCAATCATAATAAAGAATACAAGAAAAGAAATGGATTCTCTTGCCAGAGAGAAAAGAAAAAAAGGGACGGGGGGATAGGGAATAGGAGATTAAGGATAGTAACTCCACTCCATAGATAGTGAACACAAATTCTTGTTTCATTTTCAATTCCTTTCCAGTCGAAAACGCAAGCTGCTGGAAAGCTTTGTCGATTCTCCCTCTTCTTTTGCTTTACAACCGGAATAAGGAACCTTAAAATTCACCCTACTTGTCAATGAAAAAAATGGTATTTGAGAGGACTACCTGTTAGCATATCAAAAAGATTTTTATGAAATGTCGCACTTCTACCTGGGCTTTCCGATCAATTAATCCCGGGACATCATTGTGTTAGCTTGTTAGGTAGGGTCAGAAATCTTTGATTAGTAGAATGAGCCCATCCCTCTGGCTTATTGGTCGATCCGGCTGGCAGTTCCTGCATCTCCTGCAATGCCCCTTCATACAAGTTTACTGTTGTTGAGTGTTAGAAAGTGTATATTTGTAAATGATAAAATCATCATTTTACATTTTAAGTCTTACTAATACTTCTACTTTTATATATTCTAGTCTCTTGTAATTTAATTATGTGTGTTTTATTTTAATTAAGTATTTTATGTATTTTAGGGGCATCATGGTCATTTTACAATGAACGAGAGTTCAGACAACAAAACGGATATTACATTTGAACTCAGGACAGTCGAAAACCTTAGAAGCAGCATAAAAAGAAAAATAGCATTGTTCACGTGTACGATGCTATTCACATGTATATTACTGTCTATATTACTGTTCATGACACTGTTCACATAGACGGATCGATGACATGACATTGACCGATGATGTGACATTGACTAATGAAATGTCACGATTTTATTAGACTAAAATTCTTATGTACTGTTGATCGGTGATGTGTCAGCATATCAGTGGACCAAAAATTATGCGTACGGTACATGCATATACACAGGATAACTTACAACCAAACCCCATCACTGTTCAAACTGCGTGGTCAAACTGCGTCACTGTTCAAACCGTGTGGTCAAATTGCGTACTATTGATTGATGACGTGGCGCAATCCTGAGCGTCTGAAATGTTTTTAATCCGATAACCATGATTTACTCAATGTATCTATAAAAAAGGGACTCTCCTCCCTTAATTTGGCATCCCCGAATTTATTTTTTAGTTCCATTTTCTTTAATTCTTTCTCCATTTTGTATTTTCCATGTATTTTAATAAATTCTCATTTTGACCCCAGTTCAATTATGAGTAGCCAATTTCTTTTCAAGCTTAGGTTGAAGGTGAAGTCCCAACATGTGCCATGGGCTTTATTTAATAAATTTATTTTCTCTCCCCCTCTAATTATTGTGGATGTTTTGACTTTTCGTCGACAAATAATAATAAGCTTGTCTAGATATCGCACTGCTTTCACCGGCTCCCTAGTATAAGGTTATTATTATTTGGCACGATAAGCTCTTAGCACCATATTGATTAGAGTGTGGTTCATGTGGAGTGGAAACCCCCCCTCATGATTTAATTGGCATTAATAAGGAATATTTAGTCTATGGCGCATGTTGATGCAGATCCATATGCCCAAGTTCTTCATTCAATATAATTCGTTTTAATTTATTCCTACCATTCTAATTTAAATTTTAGAATTTTTCAAATCATTTTCACCACAAATCCAACCACCCTAATAGAAAATTAATTCTACACATAATTAAAATCTATCTCCTCGTGGGATCGACACTCGTCACCGTTAATATATTATACGATAGATTTGTGTGCTTGCAAATTTAATAAAATTTGCACAACAGCTACTACGAGTTCCACTAGCCAAATCAATAGAAGTAGGGATGGCAATGGGGAAGGGAGGGGAGGGGACCAATCTCTCCGTACCCATCCCCTATATTTTGCGTATGTCCTCATCCTCTCCCCGTCCCCGTCAGAATTACTTGAGAGAATCTTCATCCCCTCCCCGAATAATAACAGAGCATCCCTGAGGGTCCCCAGTCCCCGATCCCCGAATAGCTAATACCTTTTTTTGTTTTCGATTTTAAGTTAATCATATTAAAATAAAAAAAATCAAATAAAAGTAAAGTTCGAAATCTATTTTACATTAATATCCATTACAAAAGTCACATACATTAAATTAGTAAGTAACGCAGCATGCAAGAGATACAAACTATCATGAACAAATTAATAGTCTAATACAAAATTGTTATAAATAAAATCGAATTTAGATTCAAAATTAACTTTTTCAATGGTGGCGTGAACACTTTATAAATGTGGACTATTTCCTTTACATCACAATAGTTAAGTCCGAGCAAATCAAGAGCAAATATTAGATTAGATTAGATTAGATATTAAAATTGTGATTCGTTGCGGGCAATTATTACATCTAAAAATAAATAAAATATTTAATGAATATTAAAATAAAATTTTTTATTAAAATAATTTATGAATATTAAAATTAAAACAAAATTTTTGAACTAATAGAATCTATCCGGTCTTTTTAATGTCCTAAATAAAAATTTAGGACTTTAATTAGTTAATTAAGCCTAAAAGTTTAATAAAATAAATATTTTGATATTTGTTATTTTTACCAATATTTATAATTTTATAATTCAAATTTTATTATTTATTTACTAGTAATTTTAAAAAATAAAAATTAAAATTAAATTAAAAATAAAAATTGGGAAATGGATAGGGGATGAGGATTCCACTTCATCTCTGTCTCTTCCCCGAATAAGAAATTGGGTAAAAACGTTTCTTTGTCCATTCCCTGAATAAGAAATTGGGTATGAAATTATCCTCATACCCTCCCCGAATAGAGAAAATCCCCGAGAGTACCCGTTCTCATGGGAATTTTTGCCATCCCTAAATAAAAGTCCCAATAGAAGTTGACTTTACTGGCCTAGCTCTTCAACTGCTCCTTCTTAGTTGCAGATGCCCATGCTTTGATTCGAAAGCCCTAGCCAGTGATGAATCCCCAATAAAACTGAAGTATTGAATTCCTAGTCCCTTCAGTCCAATTTGAAACCCATCCAAACTACGACCACCTTCTTACTACAAGGCGAGGCTTTGCTCTTCTCCTAGAATTTACTCCCGGTGGACAGAGGAGGTAGTCCAACTTCTTGAGCAACCAAAATATTGAACAACGAACATTTTCTTTTTTTTTTTTCCTCATGTGAGATGAAAGGGAAGGTCGATTTGACTTGAATCCTGGACCAGATCTTTCATCTTATACCAGTTAATGAAGTGATGGGAGTCGTTTTTATTTTTTCATTTTGCTAGCCTAGTCGAGGTTTGTCCATGCCCAATCCCAATGGACATTATACCCAATATCTGTCAATAAACAACATGATGTAAGTGTTTGAATATCTATAAATTTTTAGTGAAAATTCAAGTTTGATTTATGAATTTGAGTCCATAGTATTCAATCAATGTTAGGTTTAATAAAGAAAAATTGAAAAAAGTCTCTTTTCATAAAAAAAAAAAAAAAGAAGAAGAAAGATTCAAAATTAAGTTTAGCCACACTTGACATTAATTTTTCTATAATTTTTATTGTTTGCGATGGAGTTTGGATTATATAAGTTAATGTTAGAATGGAGCTTTTAACACCCCTTTTGGATTATATTTCTTCAAATACCTTCAGCTTTATTTATAAAGTAAAAAAGTAAAAACCTGTAAAAACTCATAAATTGAAATGACCCATTTTGCTATAAACTTGATGCTATAAAAGAGTATTTCTTTTAAGTTTTTTAATCTATAAAATGCATAAAAGTCCCAAAATAATTTATTTTTTTATTGTATATTTTCTATCTCTATGACTCTCAAAATTTATAAGGTTCTTAAATATATAGATAAATTAAAATATAAATATAGATTATGAAATGGGGCGCAAAATTTTTTTAAGAGTAATTTGTAATTTCATTTAAAAATTGGTTTTATGAGGAATTTAAAGTGGGTTCGCAAGGCTTACTCTTAATGTCAATAAACTCAACCAAACTCAAGCATTAATTGTGTTAAAAAAATTCGAAGTAAACAACCCATTTGAATTTAATTGAGTTTGGTAAGAATGGATTGGGTCCATTCGATTGGAGTGAGTTTACCCACTCCTAGATCATTATATAAAGTGAGAGAGATAGACAAAGCTTTAATTAATTGTAAAAAGATCATTATGTACTCAAATTAATTACATGAAGATAATTATTCATAAAAGGCCTACTCTTTATATGAAGGCTGACAGACAAGCTGTCAATTGATGAGGTATGAAATGGGAGGCCATGGGCCATAACCCAAAATTTAATGATTTGGGTTGGGTTGTTGGAAAGCTTCAGCCATCTACCCAATTCAATCCAAAATCGAAACACACACACACACACACATTCATATAATTTTAATTCGAAAGAGACTCAGACCAGTGACATTTTTCTTGTCAGTGTCACAGACAACAATTGTGTCGATCATTGGCATACAGTTAGGTGATGATCGATACTGTTGGAATGGTCATCGCTTCATTTGTGTAATGGGATCATAATATGGGATGATAATTGTTAGTCTCTAAAGCTCCTAATTGCTACCAAATATACCAGTTAGTTCAGTGTATAATATAGATTGGATCTTCATCGTCAAAAGATGAAACGTGGTGCTGCCCTGCCACCGGCCTGATGTACATTGGCGACGGATATGCATCAGTGGTGTTAGTACAGTGCATCAACACTTACAGTCGTTTGATGATAAAGATCCAATGTATCCCGAAGCTTTAAATCAAATCGGAAGCTCAATTGCCTAATCGCCTTTTGGTAGATGTACCGTTTTATGGGTCAAGTTCGATCACTCTAAAAATATCTGATCATGATTTACTAACGATGGCAAGGGGACATTTGTTTTTATTGCTTCATAACTTAATTGACTTGATTTTAATCAGTTAAGTAATTAAATCAGATTATTTTTTAATTTAATGAAATTTTTAATCATTAAGCCATTAAATTATTAAGTGGAACTTTTTAGTTAATTTAAAAAGTTCGAGTAAAATGTGATTCTTAAAAGCATCCCTATGTAAATAATTTATTTTCGTCCTTACCCAAATGAACTTATTAATTAGCATTATTATTTATCTCCATAACCTGTGATAATATGGTAGTAAATTATTATTATTATTATTATTATTATTATTATTATTGTTGTTGTTGTTGTTGTTGTTGTTATTTTCTTTTTTCGAATTAACATTATTTATCTTTACAAAATTTTTTGAATATTTTTTATATAATATATTATAAACTACAATAAATTTGATTAATATTTTCTAATGTAAAATATTAAAGGGTGTTATTCACTTGAACATGATATATAATATAATAAAATAATATCTCATTTATGTTCGTTGATATATTTATTATTTATTTAATATTTACGATTTATAGGGGCACAATTGTAAAAAGCTAGTTTAAGGATGGAAGATCCTAGTTTGAACCCCATCGCTCCTCTTATAGAGGCATGCGTGTGCCAGGGGCACGAAAGTGGGGAGATAAGCTCTTTTGAGCTACAGTTTATGCATATTCCTATATTACAAATCTACTCTCAGAAGCTCATGTTTCATTGTCTACTCTCTATACGGACCTCTTATACCAGCTTCAACCAACGTATAAAGATAATTTTCAATTGAAATTGCCGAAACCCCGTGCCAATATTTCATTCCATTTTGGGTGTCTAGCTAATGCTCATTCTATTTTTTAAAAGAATAAGAAGCGCTCTAGTTTTTAGAATTTTAAATTCAAAAAAAATAATTTAACATTTATTATTAGAGATTCAGACAAAAAAAATTACACACACACACACACATATATATATATATATATATATATATATATATACTATTCAGATTCAGACATTTAGTTATATTAAGAATTCATACTAATTCAAATCAATTTATATTTCAAATTGGGAAAAAAAAAAAAGACACAAACGAAGGTAAAACTTAGAACTTTTTGGGCTAAGCCTTTTCTAAGCTAAACCATTCGATTTATTATGGTTTAGTTAGGGCTCGGAGAAACATGGGCTGGTCCTAAAAGCAACTCAACCCAAACCATATATCCATGCTCATGATCATTAATTAAACAAACATTAACGCTCCATGAAACTCGAATCCAAACTTTAAATCTTGAAAAGGCTGCTCACTAACCAATGAAGGTAATTCTTCATCTCATGTTCATCCTTATCACCATGAAACATGATTTATTTACATTTGACCCATCAATTGATAGATTATAGTTATAAAACATTTATTGTTATTAATTTAGTATGATAATAACGACATGTCAAGCGGTAGTTGTAGTTGATTATCCCTTCCCGACATAATTTGATTTGAAATTAAAGACCATTTGCTAAACTACAAAAGTGTGATTGATCTTTCAAATTAGCGTAAAATTAATTATCTAGATCTGAAAGCATGGAATAATGGCGGTGAATTATTTAGATCGTGTGGTTATAACTACTGGGAATATTGATGGAGTATATATTTCATGGTTCGGTGACGGTACACTATATTATTATGTATCCGAGAAATGTTAGTGAGAAATATAAATATCAAAGTTATATTATTATTCTCTCTCAAAAAAAGAAAAAAAAAGTTATTATTATTATTATTATTTTATACGAATGGACTATAAATTTTATAAAAGGAGAATCAAAATTTACAAATTAAAATTCGGGTCCTGATAATAAAGAAGATCCCAACGGCGGTGCAACCCATCAAAAAATGTAAAAAAAAAATTCATATTAGATCAATCAATCGGGTCCAGATTTATATCGCTGTAGCATTTATGGGCGAAACTAAAAGTTTGTACCCGGGGTTACCACTTTCTTGAAGTTTTTTTGGGAAAGTAGAAGGAAAGCACGCGGTGTTGGTAGCTTTAACTGGTAGAGTTTGTATCGTAACATTATTTTGGTAAATAAAGCACAAATTGCCAATTAACCTTATCCTTAGATTACCTTTTTTTTTTTAATTTTATTTAAATAATGTTTGCGAATGTTCGAGATTAATGTTCTACTGAATATGTTTGCTAGTGCAAATAAGATAAGGGTGCCGGAAGATATCCATCTCATCTAGTATATATATAATTTATTTTTTAAATACTATATATTACAATTAAAATTCTATTGATATTTACAATCAAAAAGTAATTAGAACTCTCCTTCATAATGCTAGTATGGTAAAGTCGAAACAACGACCGTCACTTAATATAATGTACAAAACCACATAACTGGAACAACTACTGTTAATACTGAAAGAGAAATTTTTTATTCTATTTTAAGATGGAAAACCAAATAAACCACTATTAAAAAAGGAGTCGAATTATAATAATTGCTGGGACTCGTTGCGAATGGGCTACGAACTCATTGGCTCTAGTATACATATAATTGAAACAACAAAATAATTAATAATTCCATACTAATTATTACATTATATAAAAATGTTTAAAACGTTAACACTGTATACTTAAAAAGAAAAAGAAAAAAGGCTAAAAAAAGGGATGACAAAAGAACAAAACAAGAATAAAATCTCATTGAGATCAAGCGGCCCAAAGAAATGAACAACATAGAAAGTTAAGAAAAGCCCAGCCGTAGGCTAACACACAACGCAAGTAGGGTTTTTAAGATTAGGTTAAGCCTCACGCTCAGTTGCTCTCAGTTTCACTTCAGCCGCAGTGGCTAGGTTTTCTTTTCAGTTCTTTCATTCGTTTCTTTCTCTGCTTCCAAACTCACCCTTCTCTTCTGTAACCACATCTTACTTCGATTCAATTATTCCGATGGCTTTGAATCAGCAATAAGAAAAGGGCCACGTGGGTTTCTTGTAAGTTGCAAGTTTTTGTCATCAGTGGTTTCCAGATTCATCGAGACAAAATGACGACCGTCAACCCCTTTGATCTACTGGGTGACAATGATTTTGAAGACCCAAGTCAACTCGTCGTTGCTGGAGTGGCGAAGCTCGCCGAGAAGCCGAAGAAATCGGCTCCGGCTCAAGCTCAGCCTGCATCCAAGCCGGCTCCGGCCGCTAAGTTCCCCAACAAGCCGCCTCCTCCCGCTCAAGCTGGTGAGCATATTCTATTATCAACTCTATTCCTTTCGTTTCTTCTATTGATTTGATTGTTATTTGGATTTGTATAACTTCGATTATTATACAGCCCTTCTGTTTGTTTGTTTTGCCTGCAAGTGTAAGAAAATTGATGCAAGTGAAAGTTGTTTATTTTTATTATTATTATTATTATTATTATTATTATTATCATCGTCGTCATCATTATCATTATTATTACTACTACTACTATTGTTATTATTATTATTATTATTATTATTTTGGTATCATTTTATGATTCAAAGACAGAGGAATCGACATTACATTAGTCAAGATGAGCGTCACACAACTGTCGCTCTGCTGTCTTTACACTTTAGTAAAATTATGACTTTTTAATCAAATGCAATGACAGCTTCAGGTTGTTATTCAGCAAAACATTTGATTTTTTTATAAGTTGAAAGCTTACTAATTAAGTTCATAACTTTGGGATTTTTTCGGAGTTTTATCATTTTTTCAATTTCTGTTAGTCTAATTCCTGAAATTGTAGAGACATGCTTTGTCCATCATTTTCAACATAAGCAATCTACAAACTTGTTTTTTTGGTTGTTTTAATGTGCATGTTATGTATTTAAATTATTTGTTGATTGGTGGCAAAGAACGGTATGAAGGAAATGGAGTTTTTCAATAGCATCTATGCACTATTGGCTTCCTATTTCAATATTTTTTCCTCTCTACCATATCTAATTATGTGGTGGCCTTCATTAAACAGTGAGGGAGGCTAGGAATGAAGGTGGACGTGGGGGAGGCCGCGGTGGTGGACGTGGCTTTGGACGTGGAGGGGGCCGTGGCTTTGATCGTGATTCAGGCAATAATAACACGTTCGGTGGCAACAATGGGCTTTCTGGAGGATATAGGCCTTCCGAAGAGGGAGAAGGAGGGAATCTCTCAGAAAGACGTGGGTATGGGGCACCCCGTGGTTCTTTCCGTGGTGGTCGCCGAGGTGGTTTTAACGATGGAGAATCTAAAGAGGGAGAACGTCCACGTAGGGTATTTGAACGCCGCAGTGGAACAGGGCGTGGGTTAGTATTAATTTGATTTGAGATGTTCATCTCCAACTGGCTGATAGAGTACTACGATTTTTTTTTTCTTTTTGGGGAGGTAAAATTATTGATTTTATATGGTTTCAGGAATGAGATTAAACGTGATGGGGCTGGTCGTGGTAATTGGGGAACTCCAACTGATGAAATTGCTCAGTGCGTATTATGCCTCTTTTAGCAGTCTAGGATATTAAACAGTTCGAGTTCCTATAGTGGTTGAAATTGTGAATAAGCTTTCTTGTTTACATGTTCCCTCATTTTGCCAATTTTAGGGAGACTGAAGAACCTGTTGCTGAAACTGAGAACACAAATGCTGAGAAGCCTTCTGGAGAGGAAAATGCTGCAGATGCCAACAAGGAGAATCCTGTGGATGAGCAAGAAGAGAAGGAGCCTGAGGAGAAGGTACACTTTTATTTTAGCATTAATGGAATGTTTGTTTGCTTTGGTTTACATTTTTAATAGTTGGCTGCCTAGAAAATCTTTATTTCCTAGAATAACTAAAACAGTTTGGCATTCCCTTGTGCTTATCTTTACTAAAAATAGTAGCTGTTTACAGAACTGTATTCCTAAAAATTCCATCAATATTCTGGTATCTGGACGTGACTTCTGTTGAGGCATGTTTCTAAATCTCATTGCATTTAGTGAGCTTATCGAGTTTAATGCTTGTTGAATTTTCTTGTCACTTGAGTTTCAGTGTTTGCATATTATGTTATGACATTTTTCTGGATTTTCATACGTTGAAAGAGCTCTAAGTATCAAGCTTTCGTCAGTAAAACCTTATAATTTAATACTGACAAATTAATAACCTCTATTATATGGTAATTCTTTCTGTCCTGACTTGGGCCAATGGGCTAAATTAATAAATTCAATAAATAAATAGGATAATAGTTTTTTTGAAAATCGTTATAAAACTATGTGTTCCCATTCTTATCATAAATTAATAATTTGCTAAAATAACAAATATGATTGTTATGATATTTTTTATCAAATAAAATATGATTTTATTGTTACTTATTTTTTCTTGAAATTTAAATATAATTGGATCTCATCTCTAATTTTTCTTATTGCTTCTAGAATTTCTGGGATTGCAAGAATTTTAAGTTTTTTTTGTCATTTTAATTTATATTTAGTGGATTAATTCATTTTTAGTTGATTAGATTGGTAAAATACAATAATTTTTAGTTAATTATAATTTATGTTCAGTGAATTGTATATCCACTCTATAAATTAAAAATTTATTAATTTATCAATTAATATCTCTTTAAGTTAATAGGTATTTTTTATGGTGCCAACATTATTAATTTATAGAGGTTTTACTGTATTTTGTGACCCAATTTAGTACTTTGCCAGCAATTATAATAATTGTATGTGTCAGTTGAGACTGTAAAGGGAAGGACAGTAGAACTAAAATGGCAGTGTGAAATGTGCTTTCAAGTGACCCAAATTATGCGGCACGGTGAAGCTATTTTTTGTTCCATGTTTGGTGTTTCTCATCCCAGTGTGGCTTGTAGGATTTTTTTTTGGTGTTTTGTGTTTCCCCTGTATTTTTCATTTATCCTAATTTTTTAATCTTCTGTTCTTAAAGGAGATGACCCTGGAGGAGTATGAAAAGGTACTTGAAGAGAAGAGGAAAGCTTTGCTTGCCCTAAAGACTGCTGAGGAAAGGAAGGTTGACGTGGACGAAGAGTTCAAGTCCATGCAACCACTTTCAAATAAGAAGAGCAATGATGATGTTTTTATCAAAGTGGTAAGAACCATTAAATTCCCTTTTTATGGTACTTGGCCATGTTTTGCTGGTGCGTTAACCTTTTTCCACCCTTTTTCTCAGGGATCTGAAAAGGACAAACGCAAAGATGCTGCTGATAAGGAAGAGAAAGCCAAGAAGGTCTGCGTCTTTCTCACCTAAACCTAGTTAGAAGATAAACAGTTCTTATGGTTTGCAAAGCTTTCCAAATTTATTTTAAATTAATTAATGATTGCATTAATCATTGATAACTAACACTGATTGCTTTTTTCCTCAGAATATTTCTTCTATGCTTTATTTCTGTCTGAGAGCTGTAGAATTAATGCTTCTTTCTTTGTCTAATGAAGTATACAATTTTATTGTTCAGTTCCTTTGGTCCCACAACTTGAGCTTGTCTACTTATCTGTTGGTAGAAGTTTTAGATAACGCTTTGGTTATTATAACACTTGCGACTTCATAAGTTGCACCCTGTTCTCAAGGCGTTTTCCTGTTATTCATTGCTTCTTGGAAAACTCCTTAACAGTGATTATGAGAAGCTTGGTGTTAATGCTAGCAGACTTGGAGTGTCCAGGGGACTGCATTAGTATAATGACAGTCTTATTAGTTTCAACAATCTTTTCTTGAAAAACTGATCATTTTTATTATTGAAGACTTCTATCATGTTACTCGATGATCTTTCTGTTCATATGTTTAATGTGGTTGTTATTTGAATGTTGTAGTCTGTTAGCATAAACGAGTTCTTGAAGCCTGCTGAAGGAGAGAGGTACTTTAACCCAAGCGGTCGTGGACGTGGACGTGGCCGTGGTTCAAGGGGTGGATATGGTGGTAGCACGTCCAGCAGTGCAGCAGCTCCTAAAATTGAAGACCCTGGACAATTCCCCTCCTTGGGTGGCAAGTGACATATTAAAGAGCAGACCATGGTCCTTCCTTGTTTGGAATCCGTTGTGATGAATTTAAGAGTCAGGTCAAAGGCTATTTAACAGGGAATTGATAATTTCCTGTGAAAAGGAACCATCGTTGATGTTAAAGTCTTTTGAGTGTGAATTTTAGATATTTACCCATGTTTAAGTCTTTGACATTTATGCATACCCTTTTTTTTTTTTTAAATTCCCCTCTTTTTTTCTGCTTTAAGTTAGGGCACATGGGTCATATTTATGTTTTGAACTAAGTAGTGGCATCAGTTTTGGTTTGTACTAGGTTATTAGTCCTTTCAAATTTGAATTTGAATTTTCTTATTTCCTGCATTTTTTTTTTCCCTTTTGATGAAGGCACCGAGTACAAGCTGTTTCTCTTATGAGACAAGATTCACCCTTATGTTCTTTTTCCAGCACAATTGATAGTGAGAATGGTTTGCAATTAAATATTAAATATTTGCTAGGCAGACTGGGCATGTACGATGCTCCCTCCAGTGGTTTCACTTTCTCATTCATTCCTATTAAACTTTCAGGTACCGGGCTTTTTCCACATCATCTTGTTGTATCGCTCTCTCTTCTACTTGGCTTTATCCTCATGTGAATTACACTAATAACCGTGACGGAAGATTGCTGAACTTTCTCCTCTTAACTGATGCGTTATTGAAATATGACAACATAATTTCAGTTATTATAAAAAGGACCACCTTTTGATTAAATCTGTAACAAAGTTTTCGTTAGTAGGGAACTGAACAATATATGATTATGGGGAGACATGCCGATCCCTTCTTTTTTCTCTAGCTTTTCTAAGCTTTAACGCTCCAAAATTCAACGTCCGCTTCTCTGTCTTCTACTCGCGGTCACAGATGCACTCTTTCGGAAACAAAAGGAACCAACGACGGATTTTCTCAATTAAATCCAGAAAATACCGTCAAAGTTGTTGGTGTCGTCATCTCTCAACCCTCACAATCAAAGAGCCGTATGTTAGTATTACCAACCAAAACAAGGTCTCAAACTCCTCGAATGGAAGCAATCAGAAGCCCACCCCTGCCGCATTACCTTTTCAACATCATTTCAATGAAAACATTTCATCAAACAAGATTATCACTAGCCACATCAGGTCTGGTAACTTTGATTCTGCCCTCCGGGTATTCAATAACATGAATGTTAAGACGACAGTTAATTGGAATTCAGTTTTGGCTGGGTTTGCCAAGCAGCGCGGGAAACTTAAGGACGCACAGGAATTGTTTGATAAAATTCCTCAACCAGATGTGGTTTCTTATAACATCATGTTGTCTTGTATATTACTTAATTCTGATGATGTAGTAGCTTCTTTTGATTTCTTTCAGAGATTGCCCATTAAAGATACGGCTTCGTGGAATACGATGATATCAGGTTTTGTTCAGAAGAAGAACATGGCCAAGGCTCGCGATTTGTTTTTGGCAATGCCGGAGAAGAATAGTGTTTCTTGGAGTGCTATGATTTCTGGCTATATTGAATGTGGGCAATTGGATAAAGCTGTAGAGTTGTTTAAAGCTGCACCAGTTAAGAGTGTGGTGGCTTGGACTGCGATGATTAGCGGATATATGAAGTTTGGTAAGGTTGATTTAGCGGAAAAGTTATTTGATGAAATGCCCATGAAGAATTTGGTCACATGGAATGCTATGATCGCAGGTTATGTTGAGAATTCGCGGGCCGAGGATGGTTTGAAGCTGCTTAGAATGATGATAGGACTACGGATTAGGCCTAATGCTTCAAGTTTGAGTAGTGTTTTATTGGGTTGTAGTCATTTGTCATCCTTGCAGTTGGGTAAGCAAGTTCATCAGCTGGTTTGTAAGTCTCCGTTGTGCAAAGATACAACAGCATTGACTCCGCTGATTAGTATGTATTGTAAATGCGGGGATTTAGAAGATGCTTGTAAGTTGTTTCTTGAGATACAACGTAAAGATGTCGTGACTTGGAATGCAATGATTTCGGGTTATGCTCAACATGGAAAAGGTGAAAAGGCTCTGCGTTTGTTTGATAAGATGAAGGATGAGGGAATGAAGCCGGATTCGATCACGTTTGTTGCATTATTGCTAGCTTGCAACCACGCAGGACTGGTAGATCTTGGGATTCAATATTTTGATTCGATGGTGAATGATTATGGAATTGCAGCTAAGCCAGATCACTACACATGTATGGTTGACCTTCTTGGTCGAGCTGGGAAGCTAGTTGAAGCTGTGGACTTGATTAAGAAAATGCCCTTTAAACCACAACCTGCCATTTTCGGGACCCTGTTGAGTGCTTGTAGAGTCCACAAAAGATTGGATCTGGCTGAGTTTGCTGCCATGAATTTGTTTAACCTTAATCCAGCAAATGCAGCTGGTTGTTATGTCCAACTTGCAAATATTTATGCGGCAATGAAAAAATGGGACCATGTCGCTAGGATTAGACTGTCAATGAAAGAAAATAATGTGGTAAAGATGCCTGGATACAGCTGGATCGAGGTGGGAACTGTTGTTCATGAGTTTAGATCAGGTGATAGGGTGCACCCAGAGTTGGTTTCTATTCATGAAAAACTGAAAGAGTTGGAGAAAAAAATGAAGTTGGCGGGGTATGTTCCAGACCTTGAATTTGTGTTACATGCTGTAGGGGAAGAAGTAAAAGAGCAACTTCTGCTGTTTCACAGTGAAAAGCTGGCAATTGCTTTTGGGCTTATCAAAGTACCTTTAGGTACTCCCATTCGAGTGTTCAAAAACTTGAGAGTATGTGGGGATTGCCATCGTGCCACCAAGTACATATCAGCAATAGAAAAAAGAGAAATCATCGTGAGAGATACTACGAGATTTCATCATTTTAAAGATGGGACTTGCTCCTGCGGCGACTACTGGTAAGCTTGCAAACAAGTCTCTTCCTTTTGAATGCTCAATGAGGAAGTTCTCACGTGATTGGCTTTGCCGAGCAGGTAATGTCAGTCAAAAATTCCCAGCACGTGGAACTAGGATGGTGAAAAAGTTTGCACCATTACTTTCTTCATCTTTAAATCCTTTGCAATACTTCTAAAACCGAATAGAAGTTAGCAAATGTTAAATTGGTGCCAACAGTCGGTTAGTAATGTTACTACTGATGTTTGAGCCTGCTGTTGCTGATGTCGATTCAGTGATGAGAAAGGAGAGAAAAGTATTTCGTGCAGCAACAAAGTGGAATACTTCGTGGCATATTATGGGATTAGGGGGTTGCCAGTTAATGATGAAGAGATACACCAGTTGCCATCAAGTATCAGCTCCGATGCATGACACCTGAATGATAAGAAAGAGATCAACTAAATGTGCATTGGATCTTGAATTTCCGCGGCATGATTTTGAGAAGAATGGCAAAGGTCGGCCTTAAGACCGCAAGACGATTGTAAAGTCCGATATGGTGGTTGGAACTTGAAAGCATCAAATTGTGTTACTAGCAACTCACACTAATTTTGACAATATAACAAAGGGAGAACATTACATATGGTATTAGAACCCAGAACCATGTTTCGAATTTCAAAATCCAGTCTCTATCAATTTTTCTGCTCTAACGTAGTCTTTCCGAGCGAGATAATCTAAATATTACGAGTTTATCAAACATAATCCGAGGACAATATCCACTTACATGAAATTAGCAAGTGTTAAAATTGTAAACATTTGCCTTCAAGTCACTTCAGAGATTGGAGAGAGGATCATTCCTGAAGACGGATGGAGATGTCAATGGTAGCATGGAACAAGAAAGAGGAGAACAATTGATATATTAGCTACATCGATGACGAACAATATAAAGAATAGAGGACAGCAAGAAAGATGCCGCTATTCACCAATATTCCTAATTTGTACAAATGTTTTCTTGAAACCCAATACATTTGAAAAGAATGGAAACTTTAGTAAAGTAACGAACAACTGACAAGAAAAGCAAATCATGACAATAAACCTTCATATCAAAGCATATAAGAAGAGAGAACTAGTGTTACATTCCACAAAGAACATTGATAAACATCAGAAATTCACCAACACTAATTCCCTTCTAAGTGGAGCAGCAACCAGATTTCTGGTTGACAGGCTGTCCTCGGATCTGCACTGTTGGCGGCCTAGCATTGTTCGACGCAGGTTGGCTTGCCATCCTGTAAATATCAGAATGATAAGAAAAAGGACAAAGAAAGAGAAAATATTTCCTACAACAACATCTCCCTGAAATCAGAGAATACAATATGAGAAATACTCTCATAATACAACAATATTTCTCATTTTTATTTTATTTTAAATAGGGCAGTGGACTATAAAACCAGTACCTATTCTTGATTGAAGCAGCCATGGCCATGAAAGCCTGTTCGACGTTGGTGGCACTTTTAGCACTTGTTTCCATGAAAGGAATCCCAATTTCATCCGCAAATGCCTTAACAAAGAAAACATGAAAAATTACCATTATGATGCGTAAGAAATCAATTTTGAATAAACATGCAAACTAAACCAAACTACTAGTATTTACCTTGGCTGTCTCATAGGACACAACTTTGTTCGCTGTGAGATCACACTTGTTACCAACTAAAAGCTTGTTCACATTTTCACTTGCATATCGGTCAATTTCATTCAACCATTGCTTTACATTGTTGAAGCTCTCTTGATCTGTGACATCATAAACAACCTGAGGAAAAACCACCAGCATGAGGCCAACTTTTATGAGTAGCTAGCAAGTGAAGGAGAAAACGAGTTATAGAAATTATAATGCTTACAATGATGCCATGAGCCCCACGATAGTAGCTGCTGGTTATTGTCCTAAAACGCTCTTGGCCAGCAGTGTCCCACTGTTTGTCCAGGAAAAGGCATCAAAACAATCAGATAGAAACAAAATCTAAAAATATGCTATACATTATTACGAAAGTTCTTCATATATCAAACAAGGGGAAATAAAGAAAAATGCAAGACATAGGATTATCTAAAAGAAAATGCATTGTCAATTATTTTAAAAGAAGAAGACACTTATGCTCAAGAAAGAGGAAATTGTTTTGAATAAATCATCTGAAACTTAAAGAGCATTGTGATAAGAATTTTAAGATAACTACAACCCTTCCAGCCGTCTATCTTAATTACACCCAACTCAGTTCGAAACACAATTGTTGAACTTAGAAATTTCAGTAGAACTGGAATGCGGCCAACCCATAAGCCTAACAACCATTTAGCTCCTAATAATTAAACAGATATAAAATGGCAACTCACAATTTGGAGCTTAATGGTTTTGCCATCTTGTTCCACAGTGCGGATTTTCTGCATATGCAATGAGATTAAAGATTAATTCCCGTATTTACATAGAATTTAACAAATCAAGGCCAAAAATCAAAACCATATAAACAGATTACTCACAAAGTCAACTCCAATGGTGCTAATGTAGCTTTCCAGATAAGAATCATCCTGGTTTACAAAACAGAATGAACCGACATTAACAAGCAATTAATCTGTTAAGTGAAAAACACAAAGCCATGAGAAATCTTTCCAATTAATACGTTGTAACGAGCTGGTAGCATCAATCCCTGTTTCATTTTATATTTTACTTTTGTAATTGTGCTAGAGTTATAGCAGTGCAAGATTTTGAAATTCAATTAAAATAATAGGAGCTAAAACAACAGTGCACAAGAACTTACAGCAAACCTCAAAAGTAGACACGATTTGCCAACACCAGAATCGCCTATGAGCAAAAGCTTAAACAAATAATCGCTGCAAATACACATAAGTAAATCAATCACACACATAATATGCCCCAAATTCAACTAGTTAATTATCAAATAACGGTACGCGGTAAATCTATAAGAGTAATAAAAGCAGCCAATAGATACTTGGTTGTCTATATTTTAACAAATTTCTGTAAAATCTTAGGTAAATTCGCAAACAGCTCCAAATAATTCCTCTACAGGTATTTTAAAATGATATAATTGCTTATACACAATAAATCATCAAAATATGAGAACAAAGCGAAACGACACGGGATCTGAGACCAAATCAACAAGATCTGAATCAACAATCGTATCACCTCCACACAAATTCATTAACCGCCAAATAAAAGCAAAAAACAAAAAAACACTAAATCCAAAACAATAAATAGAATGATAACTAAATAAACGAAACAAACTATACGGAAAATTCACTACAGATCCAGACGAATTACAACAAACTTAATCTAAAATCTCACTATTCGTTATTCATGGTCGTGTCGTGCGTTGGATCGAATGAATCACAGAAGCTTCGACGAGATGATGAGAAATTTTAATTTCCGGCAAGAAAAATTGATCGCAAATGAAAACTGCTTCGCCGTAGGGAGAGATGATGGAGATTTTAAAAAGAGGAGAGAAACTGGAGAAATTGACACAGAGCGTGTTTAAAAAGGATGCGGAGGTGTTTTCCATTTAATTTATATTTTTTTATTATCTAAGAATCGTGAAAGGAATTGTGTTTCGTGTGGCGTGACGTGGCAACAGGAACCAGATGACGCCACGTGTTGCGCCCATCTAGTTGAATGACGAAATTGGGCATTTGCATTTTCTTTTCCGTTTATTCCCCAACCAATTTCTGCTTTCTTTAAAGCTTCTATTTTGCTTCAGACCAGAGGCTACCAACCTTACAAAGTGCGTCTAATACGTGTATTTTAAAAGGTTAAACATATAAAACTTCTGGTAGTGCACGAATGGTGATGGTACGATTTGGAATCAAAACTGTGATAACTGACGAGGACTCCTTTGACTGCAATAATATTATATTATTACTGTGCTCTCCAATCTCAACCGAACTAGTTTCTAATGTGACATAATTATATGTTGTCATCTTATCATTTCAATGGTAGTAATTTGTAATGTACATTACACATTAGTTATTAGTTAAGAAATAAATTTTGTATCAATTTTTTTTTTTTGTCTGAACCACGAGATAGTCCTGAGTAGGCCTCAACTGTGGAAGCTACCTTTAAGCTCGTACTATAACCTAGACTAATCATCGCTCGCATCGGGTCGGCCCGTAAGGGGTCAAGTACTGGCCAAAATGGTGGCTTCATACGAGAACGGGACTTGAACCCCTAATTAGGAGTGGGCAAACCCAATCCAACCCAATTGACCCAACCCAACACAATCCAATCCAATTTAATTTTAACGGGTTAAGTTGATTATTATGGGTTAATTGAGTCAATTTTTTAGAACCCAATCAATAATTAGGTTGGGTTGGGTCAACTATGATGAACTCATGTAACCCAACCCACATAAATAGTAATAATAATAAGATAATTTTCAATTGCAAAATCCTAAAAATTGAAACGGTTAATTTATATTTTAATTCTTTTATAAAAGAAATTATTTTGTTCTTGTATCTACTCCTCTAAACTCTAATTCCAAAACTAATGAAGGTACTTTTCTGTTTTGTTCATTCTATATTTTTTTAGTTTTCTTTATCAAATACTAGATAGTGAATAGAATTTTCATAATATAATATTTTTATATTTGATTTCAATAAGTTTTATTTCAACTTTCATATCTTTTTCTTTATTTATTTTTTAATGTTAATTTGACTTCAAATCTTCAACCCAATCAATCCAACCAAATCCAACCCGATAATTTAAGGGTTGGGTTGGATTTAGTTGAACATGTTTATTTAATTGGGTTGGGTTTAGTTTATCTCAACCCATTCAATAATGTGTTGGGTTGAGTTTTTGTAAATTCTATCCAACCCAACCCATGCCCACCCCTACCCCTTACCTCTTTTAAGGAGTGAGAGTGAGATTTTGTATAAACTCTTAAGTGTAGCATTACACTATTAAATCTCTTTCCTTCGTTTCTTTTCTTTTTCCTTATTTGAATTCTTTCAGTTTGTGTAAAGATAGTTATATATGTTTTTCTATTTATGTTGTTTGTGTGCGTGTGTGTATCATGGTGTGATTTTCTTTTAGACTAGAGATTATTGTGAAGGTTTCATTGTGATAATTATGGATCATTATAAAAAAAATCTATCACAATATCAATTGTAAGAACCAAATGTGTTAAAAAGGAGAATGTTTTGAAAGAGTCGATGAGACATAATTTATATCTCAAATCGAATATTGTGAACGACATTTGTTTGTAGAGATATTCTTCGTAAAGATATCTCTGTTCCACTAACTTTTTTCTCAATCTTCAATGTAAAAATTCAATGATTTGACCCATTGGTTATTATAACAAATTATAAATGGATTTTATAGTATTTTTTAGGGATGTAAAAAAGGGTTTGGGCCCAAGTATGGCAATGCTCAAGCCTAGCTTGGATATGTTTTTTCAACACCCGGTCCAAGTTTTTTAATATGGATTCTTAAGTCTAGATTTTATATTTTATAATATTATAAATGTATATTTTTAATTTATTTTATAATTTTATAATTTTTAAATTTATTTTAATGAAATTGGACATAAAAATATGAATTTTAAATGTTTAAGATTTTAAAATATGTAATTGATGGGTCAAACAAATATAATTACTTAAAATAAGATTATATTTTATAATTTTTTTATAAAATCTGGATTCTAGCCAGACCTCGAGCTTATCAAGTAATGACCAAGATCGGTCTGGCCTCATATATACCCGGGCCCATCCTCAGATCAGGTATTACCCATCTAGCATCGCCTGGGTACGATCCAGGTTTGGATCGGACGGGTATTTTTTACCCCTTAGTATTTTTACATTTATTGCTATAATGTGTTTGTTTTAATGAATTTAAATTTTAATGTGTTAAAAAAATATTAAAATCAATTGTTATGATAAAAGAAGATTGAATTTCACATCTCTTTAAAAAAAATAAATATATTTATTTTGTTTAAGAATTGGAGATGAGTGATATTCACAAATATCATTTAATCTTCACTAGTACAAAAATGTATGTAATTTTTTTTTCATTATTTATTTTATTTTCAGGTTTTGTTTACCATAATTCACAGCCTTATTGAAAAATAATATATTATTATCTTTTAAGTCTTTAAGACATATAATTTAAAAAGTATAAGTGATAGTTTAGTTCTTATATTTTAAGTTAATCTTTCATTTGGCCCTTATATATTTGAAAAGTATGTCAAGATGCTCTTGTCCTCATTTATTTATTTATTAGAAATAACACATTAATCTGGAAAAAAACATTTAAAAAGCTGAGAAAATATAGTTAGTGTTTGGGGAATAAAATAAGGTGATCATGATCGCCTCAAGATAAAAAATGAGCAAATGGTTGATAGGCTACTAGGAGAAAATTCTGGTGACCTTGAGCAGACTACTTGACTAGGTAGTAATCTTAATGACCAAGAGCAGAACACCTTAACCAGGCGGTAATCTTGATGACCAAGAGCAGAACAACTTGACCAGATTGTAATCTTAATGACCATGAGCAGAACACCTCGACCAGGTGGCATTCCTTGAGGCTATGAGCACCAGTTGGTAATTCTTGAGGATATGAGCAGATAACTCAACCAGAATACCATGAGAAGACCATAACCAAGTCAATTGTTCCAAAAACCTCAACCAACCACAAATTGTCAAGCTCTTTCCAAAAATTCAGCCATAACGACTATGCATTAAATCCAGCTACTATATATGCAGCTCAATAACTACTCTGTAATGGGCGCATTAACTCATAGTTAAAGTGGCGCATTAAATCCAGCAACGCCAACACATTGAAGATGGTATGATAATCTCGGATGCTTATAAAAGTATTGAAAAGTTCAGAGAATGAAAAACTCTCCTAAACAATTTTGATTCTTTTATTATATTTATATGAGATTATTTTATTCATAAAAACTAGAAATAACATTTTTTTCCGTAAACCAATAAATTGACTTGGGCATCGGAGGGTTCACGCAGGAAAAACTTTCGTCGCCTCTTATCATTCTTTGTGATTTCAAGTGTTTACAAGTGATCTGTTAGTGATCGTAAGCCGCTTCCCCAACAAATAAATTTAATGTTAGTGCAAAAGTCTAGTATTAAGTCGCTAACCGACTTAACCGGATTTCAGCATCAACAGTTAGTATGCTTGGCCACTTTAGTTTTCAAAAATTGTAGATAACAAAGGTTTAATAGAGATAAGCAATATATTAACCAACCAGTGGATATATAAGTAATATATTAACTATCCAATGGATTTCAACGATTTCTTATACTTATCCAATATCATTATCTTCTTTGTAAGAAGCAAGGCATCAATTCCACAAATCACTTGTTCAATCAATAACGAAACCAATTTGATGGCTAATATGATATTCTTTTATTTGAGAAATTTTATAATATATCATAATAATCATGTCAGTTATACAATAAGTAGATAATAATATAATATATGTGCATTTATTTTTTAAAATTAATATGCAATTGGTGGTTACATTAAATTTAATTATACATGTTATATATGTATTAATTAATTGTATTACTTCTGATATATTCTATAATTTCTCCTTTATATGGATAAAATCCACTTGAATAACTTTTAATTTTAATGGTTGATTAGTTGCTTCACCTCTACTAATGATTATTAAACTTGCCTTAAGCTACAAGAAATACGGTGAATACAAGTATAGGACAAAACTACGTTACAGACTCTGTATGTAACAGCTCAATAGAAAATTAGTCTTGTATCAGCTAAGTTCCAACAACTTTTCCTCTCTCCTGCAACGCGTGGATGCTCCTCATTTGCTGCGTTACATACAGAATCTGTAACGTAGCAAGGTCCGTCAAGTATAATGAATTTCATGCGACTTTGTTAGTTGGTTGCTGAAGGGTATTTTTGTCACCTCCTGGGCCACAGTGAAAATATTCAGGCTTTCGCAATTTGTGGCGGAGGACGGAGGCAGGAAGCTGGGTGTTTCCTCACGTGTAAATATGCATGAAGTACCACGGAGCCCTTTTTTTTTTTTTTGGAAAGGAGTACCACGGAGCCCTTGAAAGCGCGTTTGACACGAACTCACCAGACGGGACCACACAAAACCGATCGCTTTGATTCACGTTTTGTTTTGATTTGTTCGGTGTTTGCATAATTTTCAAACAATCTCATTAGAGGCGCGTGCCGTAAGAATCTTTTATCAAAGCGGTCAGAAATGACAGCTAAAGTTTTAAAAGAGTCCTAGAATCAAGACCGTACAGTTTCCAAAGGATGAAGAAAACTTCGCTTTTGCCGCTGATCGGGTCCAAATGGCCCGACCAACCAGGACGCCGAAATATGAAATAACATTTTTTAAATAATAATAATATTATTAAGAATAATTTATGCTAACCTCTTACCGATATTTTTGTTAGAAAAATTATGATCACGACATACAGCGAATTACGGTTAATAATTTTTTTCAAATGATATAGTATAAGTTAAGTCATATAGTATAAGTCAATCCAGTAATTTTTTTTTCCAAATGATATAGTATATATATTTTTTTCAATCCAGTACTTTAATTGTGCATCTCTTCATTTATGTGAAATTATTAAATATAATTATTTTTTTAAGTGTCGATCAATTGGTAGGAAATGCTCTCTATATCTAAAATGAGTTTGTATCTAATATTTAGTAGGTAAAATTTCTTATTTCCATCTGAACTTAAAAGAAAAAAAAATCACAATTTATGAAAATTTGTCAACAAATAAAAAAAATTATTTCTGCATCGCCTTTATTTTGTCATATGCACATCTAATCACCACAAAATTTTAACATATATTTTGCACAAATTTTGTTTTTAGACTTATATCAATTAACCACTTTGACACTAAAAATAATCATTTTATCCCTAAATGAATTAAAAAACTATTATATACTATAAAATTTTTAAAAATAAAAAAATATAATTATAAGGATACCCCTAAATTCAATAAAATAAATAAATCTCAAAATCTAAGATGATATTTTTTAAATGAAATTATAATTATAAAAAATAACAACTTGTAATTATATTTTTATTTAATTTTTGTAATTAAATTAAGTATAAGGAAGTTTACAAAAATTAACATGAAGAGAAAAGTTCCGAATAATTATTGTAAACTTTCCTATAATTAATATTAAGAAACTTCACCGTACAAATTAACTGAAATTATGATTATAAAAATTAATATGATAATTTTTAAATGAATTTATAATTATAAAAAATTAAAATATAATTTTAAAATGAAATTATAATTATAAAAAATTAAAATATAATTTTAAAATGAAATTATAATTATAAAAAATTAAAATATAATTTTAAAATGAAATTATAATTATAAAAAATTAACATATTGGATTTAAGATTTATTTCTTTTATTAAAATAAGGAGATATTCTTACAGTTATAGTCTTTTCATTTTCTAAAATTTTGTAAAATAAAATGATCTCTTAATTCCATTTAGGGATAAAATGATTATTTTTTAACGTTAAAGTGGTTGATTAATATAAATTTAAAAATAAATGTGGTGCAAAGTACATGTCAAAATTTAATAGTAATAAGATATACATAAAACAAAAAAATGTGGTGTAAAAATAATTTCTCAAAAAAATGAATAACAGTAACAGTCAATTGAGTAGAATCTCTTAAAAAGCAAATAGTGTTAATTTGTTTTAATTTTTTGTTTACAATAGTTCTATAGTTTTCAAGTAATATATTAAAAAAAAGATTTTAGAGAAAATAAAATGACAATTGCTGTTGCTCTGCTGGACGCTAAAATTCTCTAATTTATGAAACAACTTATTTAATAAATAAATGGCTGGGTTTATGCTTAATTTTCAGACGAGGGCTTTTTAAAGATTAATAACTGAGGGTATGGGTTTGTTGGTTGGCGTTGATCCGAAAAAGAAGGTGCATTAAACGCTCTCAAGACAGGCAAAACAAGTAAAAATGCTGAGATCAACTAACAGTTCGCGAGTGGCGGAACGGTTGATTATCGACTCAACACCGTCGCCATCTCATAACGAGCGAGCGAACACGGACACAGACCAGCAATTACCAACATACGATCCACGATCAGACGTGGCCAAGAAAGAGCGGTCTCGTATCAGATTCGCCGAAAACGCTATCCACGCAATCCCTCTCCTTCTCGTTTTCTGCGCCGTGGTCCTCTGGTTCTTCTCGAAACCCGGTACGATTCAAATCGCAATTCTATTAATTTTATCATTTTTTTCTTTTCTTTTCTTTTATTTTTTTATTTTAAAAAAATGAAAAATCATTATCTTTACTTATATTGTATATATGAATGTTGAATCGATGAAGGGATTGAATCGCTGGCACAATCAAGGCTCTGATGATTAGTATTGACAAATGATAGACTTTCATCCAACAAAAGAGGCTGTGCATTGAAGACCATGCGAGATTAAAGAAAATGAATCGAGGTCACCATTTTAATTTTATATAGCAAATTAATATTATTTATGTGTATTTTTTAAAAGTTGAAATCTATTTATGAATTTATCAATGTATTGGTTGATCCGTGTAGTTATTACCTATCACTTCTATTCTTTGACAATAGTTTCATTGAATTAAATTGTAGAAAGAAAGAATCCTTCTACACCTGCAGATAATACTTGCTTAAATGTGGTTACAAGCTTTTTGTGAAGAGAGGTTTCTCAATTCTTTACAAATTCATTCATGTTAGCAGCTCTTTTATAAATGGTTTGATTTTTTAAAGTGACTCGAGCTTTTATAGACTCATATCGTAGAGTGTAGGTATTAATGTATTAGCAGCAGTGATAATGATGAAGTATACAAGACTGCATACAAGTAAAAATGATGAATGGGTAGTCTTTATACATTGGAATAGAATATATACATCTATATATATTTCAAGGTCGTGGAGGATTCTGCCGCTATGATGATTGATGAATGTGCAGGTCTTGTACTTTTATGCCTTGTGTTAGAGGCTCACATTCAAAATTTGTGTGTTCCAATACGGGCCCTAGCCTAAGTAGTTTTGGTACGATAATATTGTTTCGCACAGAACACACAATTGGGTTTTCCCATTGCAAAAGCGATCCTACGAGATTTGCACGTATGGTCATTGGAAAGATACGGGGCCATCTTTCACTTTCATATGATCTGAAAGCTTCTTCCGCAAATGCAGGTCCAGACTTGGTTGAATTTGCGAGCTTTTTGGCAAGAACTACTGCATCTTCCAGGGCACAACAAGCACCTTGCCCAAGATTTGGAGTCATGGGGTGCCATGCATCTCCGACCAGTACAACTTTACCTCTTGAAGCTGGAGGGCTTGTTGCTGGCCACAGCCAGCGATCTACGAGGGGAGTTCTGATGATTGTGTCATCTGGTGTAAGATCTATGTTGTTCAATAGCTCTGCCGGCCAGTTCCTTACTAGATCTTTAGCTTGCTTCTTTAATGCAACCGGATCAGTAATTTTTGGGCCTGCGTAGGACATTCTATCAGTTGGTTATCTCATTTTATAATGTTTCCTAGATTTAAGCTGAACTAACAATCTATCAGTCACAGATAAGGACAGCATTAGGTTTTACAAGAGGCAACTTGTTAATTCTTTGCACTATAAAAGCGCATCCAAATATGCTTAAGCATAACAAGAGCAAGGTAACCTGGTGTGGGGTTGTTGTGGCAGATGAACCAGTAAACCTTTGTAGGAGAAACAGGAACATATCCGGCACGGACTCCTCTTCCATAGATGTAATTAAGCTTTGGTTCAAATGGCTGTCCGTTCGGATAATATCCAAGCCCTCTATAAGCACAATGCCCCACATATTTAGGCTCAGAAAATCCTATCCACTTAGCTATTGGAGACCGAATTCCATCACAGCCAATAACAATCTGCAGACAGATTATGTTTAGACACCAAAACTCAGATAATATCATCATTGAGCCAACAAATTGAACAACAATCAAGTGGTCAAGGCTAACAATGAAATTGAAAATGCATAAAATAACTAACATTTGCATATATTCGAGTCCCGTTCACCAGTTCCAAAATAGTTACCCCGTTCCCACTAGTTTCTATCTTTGCCAGCTCAGAAGAAAACTGGACAGACTCTGGTGGCAGCTGATTGGCAAGGGTCTCCAGAAGAATTCTCCTCTCCACAGCGCGGACCTCTTGGCTGCAATGTCTTGTAATTACTAACTTCTGGGAAAAATTCAAAACTTACAACACGACTGACTTGCCAACAAAAGAGGAAAATCTACCTTGCATCCTCATCTTTGAACCCGAAGGAGCGCAGCTCTCTTCCATCTTCTGACTTTACTGCCATCCTGCACAGCTGATCACAGGCACACGTTCAGGGAGGAGTTACAACTCAAAAAGGCTTGCATGTATCAAATAACGCCATTACAGACTACAAACCAACCATACAAAGTTTTACTTGTATGATGAAATCACACATAATTTATCCTTCAGGGGAAATTGAGAACACTTAAACATCCGGAGTTTAATAAAATTTGTTCAATGACGTACATACATACAAAAAAAAAAAAAAAAGGTGAAGATCTTATGTCCAAGAATTAACACATTTTTATGAGAAAGTGATTGAGCAAGGAACACAAGATATACCCTTTAATTTCAAGGAACTGGCTCCTGAGATCACTTCCGACTCCAAGTGCGTCCAATACCGACCAACCATTCTTGAAAAGAGTAAGAGAGGTTCCTCCTGTTCGAAGTGAATCTGCTTGCTCAATCACCAATGACCCAATCCCCAGCCTAATAAATCCAAATTTTAAAATTAGTTAGAAACAACTCCTAGCTTTAAAAGGTTTCTGAGGTTGCATTAAGAGGACCCAACTCTCAAGGAAAGGTGTTATGAACAGGAAGAAGGAATCCTCACAGAATTAGCTCAATTATTTATGTAGACGCTTTAAAGGGCTCCGGCTTAATTTTAAGTATCTGACCTCTGTAGAGACACTGCAGTAGCTAGCCCAGCAATCCCGGCGCCCACAATGACAATATCCTCCTTCCTGACATCAGCTTCAGCTTTGGCGATTGATAGACGAATGGCTTTGCTTCTGCTTCTAGTTCTTGTTTGAAAACAAAACCCAGAAGAGCTCTGTGGACAGTGAAATGATCTACTATGAAGATAATGTAAAGAGGATGGTAAAAAGGAAGAGTTCAAGCAGAGAGGAGCCATTGCTGCTGCTCAGTGATTGTTATCAAAAGTTTTGTGATTGATGGTATACGAAATGAGCACGTCGGCTATGGGAACAAGTGGCTGGTGGAAATATAAAAGGTTAATGTTCAACCAAATTCTCAATTTTCTCCTCCTCAAAAAAGGAAGAAGAATTTCTCAATTTTCCCCGAGAAAAGAGAGTTTAATGGGTTTCCCATTTCTTTGGGCTATGGGCCTGAAGCATGAAATGGCCTGCACACAAGTGGGATTCTTCTAGTAAGACAAGTCTGGTTGGAAATGCACTCATCAAATTTCGTTCTCATCTCCCGATTAAAACCTGTGTATTGCTTTATTTATTTATTTTTTCTATACATTTATTGTCATACGTGTCTTTCAATTAATTATGAAGGGGGCAAATTTTAATTCATCCTTCAGATAAAATAATAATCTTCAATTTATTCTTCAAAAATCTTAAAATTTCAATTTATTCTATTTTCGTTCGGAAGAGAAGAATAAAAAGGTCCCGTTGATGATTTTTTTTTCATCTTCTTAACAGTAAATAAGGATAAATTAATATTTTCACACTTTTGAGGGATAAATTGAACACTACCATTTCAGTTGAGGTAAATTAATGTTTATTCTTATAAAAAATATTTATACACACAGCACATGAACAAACAAATAGCAATACCTTTGGAGCACCCACAACTTTCTCTTTTTTTTTTTATCATCAGACAAACATAACTTTTGTCCGTGAGTGTATTACTAGTACCTGCATTGCATATATAAATAAAAAATGCTGATATTTAAATATCAATAAAAATAATAATAAATTGTTTATACTACAGTACTACCAATAGGGATGACAAAGCTCTTCATGGAAATGGGGATCTTCGGGGATTTTCCCTATTCATAGACGGTATGGAAACTATTTTATACCTAATTTTTTATTTAGGGATGGGACAAGAATAATTTTTTACCCAACTTTTTATTAGGAAAAATGACATGAAT
This sequence comes from Citrus x clementina, assembly GCF_000493195.1. Taxonomy (NCBI): domain Eukaryota; kingdom Viridiplantae; phylum Streptophyta; class Magnoliopsida; order Sapindales; family Rutaceae; genus Citrus; species Citrus x clementina. Next base: position 4,943,358 of record NW_006262339.1, on the reverse strand, counting down.
GAGGCGGAATCCACATCCCTCCCTATTTATCCATTTTAAATTTAAATTTTAAAAATTATTAGTGAATAAATAATAAAATCTGAATTGTAAAATATTCAATGTTGATATAAATAACAAATATCAAAATATTTATATTAATAAGGTTTTGGGCCTAGTTGACTAGTTGTAATCTTAAATTTCTATTCAAGACATTTAAAAGGCTGGACAAGATTATGTTGGCGCAAATTTGTTTTTAATTATAATATTTGTTAAATATTTTAAACTTTTATCTAATAAGATAAAAGTCAAAGAAAAATCGTAAAACTTAATTTCTAATTTTTGATAGCAGCTAGCAACCGTCTTAACTCTATTTTTATTTAAATATAATTAAATTAAAATTAAAAACTAAAAACGTATTAGTTTATTTGGGAATTGAGGACTCTAAAAAATCTCCTTTTATTATTTAAGAAGGGGATGATGATACTTTCAAGTAATTATAACGGGGACAAGAAGAATATGGGGATATATGTAAAATATCATGAATGAGTACGAAGATGCCGGTCCCCTCCCCTCACTCCCCATTGTCATCCTTAACTACCATAGCACACTGGGCGACATCATTACTTGCACTACAATAATATTGTTTTTGTCATGGTGGTATTTTGGGGTGGCCAGATATCATTTATTTTCAATAAATATTTTTTCTAGGTAAATTTAATAATATTTGGTATGTGTCGGCCATTGCATTGATACGGCACCCACCCTTATCGTCTGCAAAATCCCGGGTCCCTGGTGGCACCCCCTGCTGCCTTTGTACAATTCAAATCGGGCCGCGATGCGAGACTCGCAACTTCATTAATGTCTTGATGAATTGCACATGCTAGGTCATGTAGCGAACCCTTGTGCAATACTTTTGGCATTTTGAGCAAGATGTCGTTACTGCTACGAGATTTTTGGTATAAACAAATGATATATTGAAACTTCAATTTGTTATGATTCAAGTGGGTAAAATCATTTGGTAGCTCCCATAATAATTGGAAACCGTTGGTGGTTTAACAAACCCTTTTACTCCTTGACTACGCTTATTTAAACGAGAATACAATATATTTTTTGGAAAAAAAGTTATATAATTAAACAACTGATATTATATTTGGATATATAATATATCATTTTAAAACTCACAACAAGAAAAATATAATAGTTCTAATCACGTTGGAATGTCTCTTGCAATTTTACTGGTTACCACCACTTAATAAAGCTTAAGCCTTTTTTTCCCCCAAAAAATGTAATTATATATGTCTAAATTGAACAAATTTGCCACATTTGTTTAGATGAAAGATATCGTATATAACAGAGGGTGTGTTTGGAATTGAAGTTATGTAGTTGTAGCTTAAAAGTTACAGTATTAAAATATTTGATAAACACTAACTGCTGTAGTTTAGAAAATATATTAATATGATTTTTCACTTGTTTAATAAAAAATTTATTATATTTTTAATAATTTTATTAAAATTATTATTTTAATTTTATATTTATTACATCTTATTAATTTTTATTTTATAATTATAATTTTTTTCATAATAATTATAACTTAAAAATTATAACAGCTCAATTTCAAACGCACAAATTCGCGGGATCAAGACCAAGGCGGTTGTTTGCTGCATTGATAACACCGTAACGGTGAACACACTTGCAAAAACCAGCCACCCATAATTAATTTAGAGACCAGCTTTCTAGCCTCGGCCAGTGTGCGACTGCGAAATATCTTCAACTTGGATTGGACGGCCAGAAGCCCGACAGCTAACAAAGTCGCTGAATTTATTGCATGTTTGCTCCTGTGCGCATTTATATTAAAGATCCACTAAGTCCATCAACAAAGTAGAGATTATATGTTTAATTTTCATGGGCGCTCAAAATATTTTTCTTCTAACAATTGTGAGTTAAGATGGTTGGAATAAATTTCTGAACTAGTTTTAGTAGATTTTTATGCTGTGTTATAAATATATGGATTTAAATTCTCATCAAAGATTGTAATCAAATAAAAAAAAACTAAATATAGAAGGTTGTTTAAAAAAAAAGGAAAAAAGAATAGACTACACTGAAGAGGGGTGTCTCTACTCCACTCGCATATTTTAAACATTGGGTTTACATTGCAAATAACCCTCACTGAGGAGGGGTGCCTCTATTCCATTCGCATTCCGCAATGGAAAAAGACTGTACAAATAGCTCTACATAATTAAGCTTAATTGAGAGAAATTTTTTGAATTTATAGAAATTCGAATCATTGACCTCAAAATCATGCTTAACTTTCAAGGCAACGGTTCACCACTGGGTTAAAGCCCAAGTGACTGCATTTTCCCATTAAAAGGAAAGGTGAGGGAAAAAAAAAAAAGAAACAGAAAGATTAGTTCTTGTCTGACTACCAAAATTTCATGCAAGGGCACAAGGCACACTCTTCTTTCCTTAAACAACTTATCCAAGTACCTTAGGTACACCAAAGCACACCAATCTCGTACAAATTACAGTCACTATCTAAAATACTAAATAAGAAAAATCAAACCTAATTTTAAATTAATAGAAATGTCTAGACCATTATCAGGCCATTTCTTTTTTCATATTATACCACAATTATTGGGGGGTAGTTTTGTGATTTAAAAGTATGATAATGGTATTCTCCAAGAATTGTAACGTCACGTAGCCTTCTATAAATACCCTTAGTAAGCGATGAATTATTCCACATATTGCTCAGTATGGCGAGCCAAAATTTGGTCTCCACCAAGTTACAGATTGAAGCAGTGCTAACTGTGACTCCATTTCAGGCCACCGATCCCAGGCAGACACTTCGAGTGTCGGTCACGGAGCCGGCAGATTCGGGGATTTTCCGGACGTGCCTTAACTTAATTTTGTACTACAACAAGGTGGTGGATGAGGATTCTGGTTGGATAGTAGCAGGATGGATCAAGGAGTCTCTTTCTAAAGTTTTGGCTGAGCAACCAATGCTCGGTGGCAGGCTAAGAAGACGTGAAGACGGCAATGGAGAATTAGAGGTCGTGTCCAATGACAGTGGAGCTAGGCTCATTGAGGCCAAGATGGCTATGACTTTGTCAGAGTTTCTTGGTTCAAAAGAAAGAAGTGAAGATGCTGAAGCTGAGCTTGTGTTTTGGAAGGATATTGATGAACAGAATCCTCAGTACTCTCCACTGTTTTATGTTCAGGTGATTAAATTGATGTACTAATTAATATTTTATGCTACCTCTAATTAATTTTGCATCTCAGTAGTTAAAATGTTTGTTGCTTTTTGTTTTCAGGTGACCAATTTTGAGTGTGGGGGACACTCCGTCGGGATTAGCTGCAGCATTCTTTTTGCTGATTTATTACTTAAGGAAGATTTTCTCAAGAAATGGGCAGATATTCACAGTGCTGAGCTCGCCAAAAATGATGGACCAAATACTCCCATATTCTATCTCCCTAATCTCAAAAAGCCTAGTTACTCGGCAGCTCTTTACCCCAGCAGCTCCAACCAAAACAAAACCTGGGGCAAAACCATGATGTTCAAGATTTCTGATCATCAAAATATTAATCTTGAGAATGAATCCGGCAGAAAGCTTATTTTGGTCTGTGTTGAGGATGCAGAGCACAAGGTTGGCGTCAAAATGGCATCAAAATTTCCAGTGTTTTTTAGAGGATCATATGATTTGCTTAAGATTGAAAGTTGTACAAAACATGGAAATGAGCTTGTTGGGTCACAGTTGAAGCTTAAGAATCAAATTAGTACTGCAAGATGGGATGATTTGGGGGCCAATGAGATTGCTTTTGGCCAAGGGAACAAACCTGCTAGAGTTACAAACTGGATTGGGTCAGTTTGTGATGGACTTGTAATGGCAACTCCATCTTCTTCTGTTGAGGGTACTTGTGAACTTAATGTTATTGTCTCAATTCCTTGTGAGAAATTAATTTAAGAGGGTTTGAGCATAGCTCTCACGATTTCATGTAAATTGGTGTTGTAACACTTTGTTCTTCTGTTGTTGCTTCTGTATTTGAATGATGAAAAAGGCATAATTGTGGCATTTAATGCGATGTATCTTTCTCTAATTAATTTGGGTTATAAAAGATTCAGAAGGTAAAGGCATTGATGCTCTAATTGTGATCAGTGTCTGACTATCTAGTAAAATGGGTACTTTTTCAAACATAGTATTTTATTTATTTAGGGCCGCAATGGGCCATTGCCATATCTTTAGCTCTTCATTCATAATGGAGATTCAAGAATGGTGTTGGATTATTGCTTATGCTATACAATAAAGTGATGGTTGACACTGATAGTGAGTCAGTTAGCAATTGAGAGGCAAATTTGATCTTCACAATGAAGATTCAACAATGCTGGCCTTGTTTGCCCCTCATTCTAGGGAAATGCCAATGATTGTTTAATTACTATTTTTTTCACTTGACAGATATGCCCTCGGCATTAGCTTATGCACATGCTTCTTTTCAAAGTAAACATTTAGAGACTACAGACAGCCTCAGTGGTGTTTGGAGTTACAAATCAAACTGGGTCTGCTGGCCACGTTATTGAAAATCTTGAGCAATAAAGCAAATATGTTGGTGGATGTATGGTTTGATGATGATTAATTGCTTGTTCCCACCTTTTTAACGAAGACTTGATTTCCCTTTCCACATGGGAAAATAAGGTTTCTTGTGCAAAGTCTTAAAACTTCACACACACTCTCTCTCTCTCTGGGCAAAACCACCCTAGGTCCCAATGAGTGGAATAAGAAAAATGTCCAATTTGACTGTCCAAAAGCAAAAAAAGTTCTGGGCTTGTCCAAATTTAATGGGTCCTAATGGCTTGGAACCCATGAAGCCCAGCCCATTAAGTGAAGCTACACCTGAGGAGTAAGGTCTCGTCTCACTTCCACCACCAAATGTTTCTGAACTCGGAACTCGGAACTCAGAAGAGGAGTACAATATACAGAACAAATGATTTTATTAGTTTTAGACAAGAGTAATAGAGAAGGATGACAAAGAACATGTAGAGATAGAGAAAGAGGGGGCTTGTTGAAGAATGGAGAGCAGGAGCAGCAGCAGTAAAAGTAGCATGATGGTGATTGACAATCAAACAAAAGCTTTTGAAGGAATCAGACTGGAGAATCCGTTTTCTTTCAAAGTACTTCAAGTATTTACAGGCTTTGGCATCGGTTGTGGTATTGGTATCGGTGTTCCCGGCCTCGTCAATCTTGGTACTATTTTACAACCCGCCCTTTGGCCATCACCATAAAACACTCCCACACACCCACACACACTACGGATTATCGATATAAGTTTCTATCCAAAACCCACCCCGCACAAGGGAAAAAAAAAAAAAGAATGAACTTGGGAGGTTTATTTAATTCTGATAATGGAAAAACCCATCGAGATTTTCTAGCTAAGAAACCGTGTATGCGTCATTTTTCTGTCACTTTGTTTTTCGGTGACTGTATGGTTTTGCTTTTTGTGTGTGTTCATCTGTTAAATTTTTTGTAAAATTTTGAATCTTTTGAGTTTCTAATGTTCGGTAGTTCTGTTATTTCTCTGGCATCATATCAATCAATGTGCTATCACTTATCCACAATATACTATTTGATTCTTGCGTATTTCGATGTTCCATAGCTGATGAATTGGATAGTTCCCTACGATGAAATGCTGAAATTGTGTAAGCATTTTCATTTACATTGATTTCCTGCCACTTGGAAGCTCTAGGAGCCTGGTTGATCACTGATTCTAATCTTGCTATTTACAAGTATTTGTTTGAATTCTTCTCCTGTATCAACTCGAGTATTATAGGGGATACAGAAAAAGACTAGGGTTATGAATATTTGCTTTTTGTGGAATGACATTGCATGGTTTACGATGGATGTTACGATTTCTTTCTTCTGCATTTTTCTGTCTATAGTTCTGCTAACCTGAAAATGTTTATTTATATTCTGTTCCAGGCCGAATGCCAATAGTGGGTGAAGTCTTGAGTGCAACAAGAGGTGCCACTGATGCATTTTCTGGTGTTAGCAGACATGTAAATAATGCTGTAAGTGAAGTATAAATATTTTTCTTCTGTTATTAATATTGTTTCTTCTTCTGGATGTTAAATGTGTAAAATCTGTCTGCTTATCTCTTATTTCTCGTGCTTCAGTTGAGGAAGTTTGGCGCCGAAAAAATTCAAGCAGGCCTTGGATGTGGAGTCGGTTTTGGATATGGTTTTGGAGTTGGTATGTCATTATGATGTACTCAGAATAAGGAAAAAGGAAAAAAAACACTGATTTGTTAATTTATTAGTATGTGTAGATGCCACTTTACATATAACTGGGGAAGTCTAATGATTCTTGAGCCATTGCAAACTCCTTCCATGCCAAGAGGTTGCTGGTGTCACAGTTCTAAATTTAACATGGGAATGTGTGGCATATCATCTTAATAAGTTCTAACTACCCTTTTAGCATTAAGATAGCAAACTGCAATACCCTTAGTAAGGTGGATAATATTTGCAAAGAGGTAGTTTTGGAGCATTCTGTTTGGAGTTTGTCTTTCATTTTATTTTTCATTGTGGTACAATGAAATTAACTGCCTATAAGAGAAATAACCAAAGAACTCTTTTCAAAGATGGTAGTTGGGAAGGGATAGGGACACAATTTATATAAATAGATAGCACTGGATCACAAAGATTAAGGAGCTGAGGCTCATTCAGAAATAAGTTGATTTTACATAACCATTTATGAACAAGGGTAGAATAATCTATATAAGTGAGTGGGATGATATTGAAGTGTTATATAGCGTGATATAGAAGCTGAGCTGCATATAATCTTCCACAGGTTTCTATCTACAAAGTAAGAAGTACATAGTGATGAAAAAGAGGATTTGAGGAAGGATGTTGTTTCTATGCTTGCATAATGTACCTTTGGCAGTTATGGTTATAACTGAGTGAGCCTGCTGAAACTTAGAGAAGCTATAACACACCCGTTTTTTTTTAGAAAAATAAAATAAAATAATTTTTTCATAGCTGCAAGCTTTGTATAATCAGGAGGCTGCACTCATCCATCCTCATTAATGCATTATCAATGATAAAAGTAAATGATTTTATTGATGGCTGAAATTGGTGTCTGTATGGTAGGTCTTGCTGTGAAACCTAGCGTGATGCATCAGATTCAATCTTGTCTTGTGGTATGTGTTATTTTAACTTCCGATGTGTATGTTAACTGTTAAGGTTTTCCATTCTTTTATCTGAAATTTGCACTCCAAATCTACTAGCAAGCAATGGCAAAGTTGATGTTGAAGTTTGGAAGGGCTTCCAGTCCATCCATCAGTCAAAGTGTCCTCCCAACTTCGTTGCAAAGTGGCATGGGAATAATAAATGAACCATCGGGCCAGAGCTCAATGGGAAATATAATGCAGTTGGCAACTAAAATGCCAGAACGTGCGTCTCAAAGCACTCCAGTTAACGCATCTTTCGGCCGAACTGAAAATGTCCTCAGTCATTTTCTCCAGAATCCACTTTTAAGGGAAGAGGGTGTGAACCTCAATGAAGTGGTATGTATAGTTTCTATACTTCAATAGCTATCACATCTACTTTGAAAAGCCTTCTCTACATCATTCTTGGCATTAACTCTGGGATTCATTATCCTAGAGCTAGGTCTGGCGCAATTATTTCAGGTTCTAAAGTATTATTTTGCCTCTTTTATGTTTATAGTGAATGTGATTATTCAATTAAGGTTTATCACATATTTGAAAATTCTTTAAGTTTACTTCCTATTTTGTTGGCATCTATAATATAATTTCTTTCACAGTTGATAGCTTGTAGGCTTCTTCATAACCAATCTGTTAAAGACATAAATCTTGTCTGATTATTAGTGTGCTGGCAATTACATTTTGTATCAATGAGTGTTAAAGATGCATATTTTATGGGCTGCCTTTGTATAATCTTAGCAACTACATATCCTTGACAAATCTCTCCTCAGAATTATGAGCCAGTGCCTTGAAAATTACAGAACTGGACATAGACTTGATGTTCTGTCAACTTGATATTATAGTATCTTGCTTGAATGTGCAATCAGAAGTTCTGATCAGGTGGTTTTGCTTTGTAGGCTGGACGCTTGCAGTCTGAAAACAACATGCTTCAAATGGTAATCCTCCAAGTTTTAAGTGTCATTTCAACTGATCTTCAATCCAATTTGTAGGCGTGTTTTTATTCCATTGGAGAATTCCAATCATCCAATGGAGAAGCTCCATAAATTTTAGCCTAACATTGGAGTTTGTCAATGCATTTTGAGATTCCCCAAACTGTTAACCTCATTTAGCAATTAAGTGTGGTAGATTCTAAATTTATCGTTGACATCTATGATATACAGATTTTAAAACACCAGCAAATCATTGAAGAACTTATGGAGGAGAATAAGAAGCTCCGTCAAATCCTTGTAGAAGACCTGAAAGTACCATCCAGCAAGCTCGAAATCAGTTCCTCAAGTAGAATTAAACCTGCATGTAGTGACTGTTTTGAATGCCGAAGAAAACAAAGAAAGAAGTAGAGATAACAGATATGTACAAGAATTAGAGCACACACCAGTCAAATTCCCCACCAGAATGATCTCATCTGATACCATTTTTCAACCCTTGATTGGCTTTGTTATATACCAAAGAAGAGATGACAAAGGTAACTTAGATTATCGCAAAATCAAAACCTATTAAAGCTGATTAAGAATGTTGAGCCAAAAAAAAAAAACCTTGTAGGCAGTCTTTCATGTGTTCTTGACTATGAAGATTTGAGTTATTTAACTGAGTAGAGTTGATGATATTGATGAACAAACAAAAAAGTCTCTCTGTTTTCTTTTGTATCTAATCTTATTTAACTTCCTCCTACAGGTGTGGGGCAAGAGAATTTCCTTGCTAAGCTCATTCTTTTTTGTTAAGTTTCTAACAATGATTACAAGCCTTAGGATTTTTTATGAGCTCTGATGGCTTAACAATTTGACAATGGGAATTTGGTGTTAGGATTTTTATCCATATGTGACCCGATTATGCACATGCTTCTTGCCAAGTATAGGGATTGCTGGGCTGGGTAAATTTTGCAGAGATAAAGAGAAATCTTAGTAGAGGTTTCTACAAAGATATCATTGAAAATAATGGAATTCGTATGATCATGCTTTTGTGGACCGTGGAGGCAAGCAAAGATAAAAAGGATAGTGATGATTCTTTACTGATTAGCTTTTTTTGTGAAGAATCCAATGCTTATATACACTTTCCATTTGGCCAGAGATTCTTATGTCCCTTTAACTACAGAATGAATCAGTTCTCTTCATTTTCAGCAATAAAATGACACTCATCAATTATTGGTTACTGGGGATGAGAACTAAAAAATAAAAATGAATAGATGCAGGTGTTTCAACTTTCTTTTTGTTAGCACTCATGGTAAACCATGAAAACGTTTCGAGACTAAAGAAGACAAGATTGTTCTACAGGATGATTGGAACAAATGCGGATGGGGAGAGAGGAATTATGATATTTTGATCATTCTGTCGGTTGTTTTAAGTTTTGTCTTGGAAATTTGAGAGGTTTTGCTTTGTTTTGCATTCAAATCGGTTGTCTCATTGTCTCTTACACAACAATATTAATGACATTGTTTTTTTTTTTTTTTCCATTAAAGCTTTTTTATAATTCGTTATGAGCCTCAAAAAATATAAATGTAAATAAAAAAATCTCTTCACCCCCTCGCAAAAGCCCAAATTTGTGATGTGTCTCAAGCGGAGTGGGGCTAACACACCATGTGAATATCACTTTCCTTCTCACACTGATGTGTCTCAAAGAATAGTCCCACCACCACTACCACCACCAAGGCACCAACAACAAATGAAAGATCCATCCTCTCTTTTCTTTTCCCTCATGCTTTCCACCACTAAAAGCCCATTCCTCTTTTAACTCTGCCTCTCTTCTCCTAAACCAAAAAGACAACTTTCCCATTTTCTATTTTCCAAAAGGCTATTCATTTATTCCACATTTTTTTTTTTGGGTTTTATTCTAATTTCATTATACCTTAACAGCTGCCAAGAGCAATAGCATTAGCACCTAACTTTTCCATCTATCCATTCCTTCGCCACCATTACTACTATTGCTCCTACTCATCACTCCATCTACCACTCTAGCAAGTAGCAACTCGCCCACCAAACCTTTTAATTAATTAAATAATTATAATTAATTAGCTTTGCTTGTTTATTCATTTGGACAGCACCATTAACTAAAATTTGAGAAACCGGGCTACTGAAATTAAATGGATCACCGATTAGCTTAATAGCTCTTGGTTATGTTATAGGTATTTGTTTTCCTTAATTTGATGAATGATAAAATTCACTCCCAAGCTTCCTTCTTCTTATCTTAGTCAAAATAATAAGACTTTGGAGTGAAATTGAAAGCATTTCCAATGAACTTGTCGATGAAAAGGATCTTAAGGTAAGCTAATGATGAAGCTTGTGCCCCCATGTTAAAAACACCAAGAAATTAAATAAGATCACAAAGTGTCTCTTATTTCGGTAAAGTCAAAATGCTACACAAGAGCTGTAACATTCCCAACTGATGAAATCTCTAAATTAAACATCCTCTCACAAATCACGAATATGCAGCAGCTCCATGAATCACCAACTTATAGAAGAAACAAAAATCAGGGGAGGGGAAAAAAAAAAAAAAAAAAGTAAGGGAGACATAACAAAGGATACACAAATAAATATCCAAATTAATAATCTACGAGGATAAAAATGGAGACTTGGAAACAATAACAATAAACAACACTGTGTTCTGATTAAACAAAGAGCAGTAGAGCAACTCCTCCAAGCAATGCCGATGCTAACAAACCCGTGCTTCCACGCACAAAGGCTCCGGAAGGAGGGCTGGCCATTGGTGGTGGCGTTATACCTGAAGGAGGGTTGGCCATTGGTGGTGACGTTATACCTGACGGTGGCATTGACGGCGCCGTTGGCTGCATCGTGGGCGACTCCGGTCCCGGCGCAACTGGTGAAGGTGGTGAGGCAGCACCTGTCGATGGGGGTGGCGCCATGGGGTTCTCTGCTGGGCTCATTGATGGGGTCATTGACATTGTGGGAGGTGGGGTCGACGGAGCCGTGGCCATGGGTGGTGGTGGGGGGCTGGGGGAGGATCTTGGTGACGGCGCCATGGCCATGGGCGGTGGTGGGGGGTTGGGGGAGGATTTTGGCGACGGCGCCATGGCCATGGGTGGTGGTGGGGGGTTGGGGGAGGATTTTGGCGACGGCGCCATGGCCATGGGTGGTGGTGGGTGGTTGGGGGTGGACTTTGGTGGCATTGATGGTGATGATGCTGGGCCTTGAGCTGTGGCATATGAGGTGAGAGCAAAAGAGAAAATCAGCAGGAGCATGGCACGTGAGACAGCCATGCTTGCTTCTCTCTGTGTACTTGAGAACTGGGAGGAGAAAAGAGGAGAGTACTTGCTGGAGTAGAGTTTGTTTCTAATTGTGAGGTGTAGGAAGGAGGAGAGTAGTTGGTGGGTACATTTATAACGGGGAAATTATATTGATTTTTGAAGAATCAATCAATCGTACGAATTCTCATATTTTTGGTATGTGAATGGACGGTTGATGCTATTGCTATCCGTATCCGACATAATTGCTGTTTGACACGTATGATGACGGAATTTAATTGCTTTTTGTTTTACGGAATGCACCCTCCTGTCTTGTCCCTAATGACAACTTTATTTTTTTTAAGAATTACATTACATTTATTTTACAGCTTATTTTGTGAATTTGTAAATTTAATATGATGTTTATTTTGCCAGGGAGGAGTTCAAAACCTCCAGGCCACACAAGCAGTGGCCGCATTTTCTCAGAAAATACAGGTCAAGTTGTTCAGCATGTCTATGCTGTGCAGGCACACTAAGATTTAATTAATCATGGATGGTGGTTTGAGGCATTTCATTTGATGACTTGGGTCGTGTTGGAGGAATTGGCTGGTTCGACTTGCCCCCACCCCACCCATCTCAAGTCTTTCGGTTCACACAATGGCTCTGACAATGCAAAAGCAGCAGACATCCACAAAACACACAATAATAGAACAATCAGGACTTGCCTCCGCCCTTTACCATCCACTGTCGTAGCCTTCAGTTCTATTTTAACATATTCCTTGCGTCTATATGCGAGTAATAATAATATAATTGGTTGTTGGTATTTAACAAAGATCTTTAGTTCGATATTTTTAAAATATTACTGTGTTAAATGTTTATTGAAAGAATTTTATTTGATTCGAATATGAATTAATTAATATCTTCAAATATCATATAATTTAATATATTAAAAATAATATATTCGGATTTATTTTCAGCATTTGTTTCAGTTAACCACTGAGCATTGCGTAGCTCAGTGGCACTACTGACGTCATCAAGTCCCAGCGCCAATCATCTTTTCAGTGCTATGGAGAGACTCTATTCTCTACTTCCCTCCCATTCATTGTGAGGTTTGCGTATAAAGGATTTTGTTTTCTTATGTAATGGAGCAACAAACATTATAAAATTGACAATATATTTTTTTTAAAAAAAAAATCTCTTTGTTATTGTTCAGTACATCTCTCGTCTGTAAGAGTTATTTGTCTGGGCATGTACTTCATAGAATTTAATATAATAATATAAGTCACAATTATGTATAATATTTGTTATAATAGCAGTTGTAAATATATTTGTCTGGATATATAATTCATTAAATTTAATGTAATAATATAAATATCAGTTATGCATAATGCCTATTATAATAGCAGTTGTAAATATTTATATAATACAGTAGTATGATGTGTAATCAATATTAAAAAAAAATTAGTATGCATGTTTTTTAAAATTATATTATAAAAAAAATAAAATAAGAGTATCCAATAAATAAAAGATATTTTAAACATTTAAATATTTAAAAAAAAATTCAATCTCTACTTTTAAAATTTAAAATTTTAAGTTTTTATTAATAAAAATAAAATAATTTATTTAATCTCAAAAACTCTAAAAAAAAAAAAGTAACCAGCAACTGAAAAAAAGGAGGGGGGGAACGTATAGAACAGCATGAGCGAACCGATAATTTATTTATGCAAGTTCCTGGTAATGGCGAAGATGAGCAATCAAGGCAAGATAACGGGCCACAACGTTGGAAGAGTCGAGAAAGAGGAACAGTAGACACGTGGTGATCCTAATCAGCCGAGAGCATAGGATGCCTGGTGAACTTCCAGGCCTCTATGAAGCTAAAATGAAAGGCTGGTCTTGTCTATTCAATACAGCTGTTGGGCCGTTTTGGTTGGCTCAGAACCCTATCCAATCCAATTCTGTGCAGGGATTTGGGGATGCATTGTAATTTGTAACGTTACAAACAACCTGTCCTTTCTATCTTGAATCCCGACGTTCGCTCGTCCCTTTCAATCTCTTAGAAGACGGAATAACCTCCCGTATTTTTTTCTTAATTATTTTATAATGTGTTTACACGAGGTTTTAAGGATTCAGAATGAATGAATGAATGAATGTAAATAAAATTTATATTTATTTGATAAAATATAATTTGAAAATAAAAATAAAATATATTATTTTTACATAATTTAAGAATAATGAATGAAATTTTCATTCACATGAGGGGGTTGAGAATAGAGATTTTCATTCCCTACATTGATTTTTGTATCTCTCTAATTTTTTTATATTTTCTTAATTACTCTCGTTTAAATCATAATTAATTTTATTATTTTAAATATCATTATTATTATTATTATTATTAAATTTTATTAGCTTTATTATTTTATTTATTATTATTTTATTAATATTATGCATGTATCTAATTAATAAAAATTACATTATTTAATACTATAGGTATTTTGATAAATTGATTCTCATTTCTCATTCCTATTTATTTTGTTAAGTAAACACATTAATGACATTTCAATAAATTCTCATTCTTATTTATTTTTACAAAATAAACATTAAAATCTCATTCCGAGTCCACCATATTCTCATTCCATAAAATAAACTTACCATTAAAAGTTAACTTTTTGGGTAATGACAAGTTAATCTTTTAAATGTTATGTAAATATAATTCGAATCTCAATTCTCTTATTTCATAATCGAGATAACATTTTCGCCAACAATTAATTTTGTACCACCTCATTTATGAAAAAAGATAATTAAAATAAAATCACATTATTAATAAAATTCAAATAAAGAAAAAACTTGGAGAATTAATCAATTAACTCCTTTCTTTATTTTTTTTTTGTGACATAAGTTTTTTAAATTGCTTCTTAATACAATTAATTTTGATTATCTTACTCTAAAACTATAAAAATACATAAAAATTACTTTTAACTTCAACAATTTTTTTTTTTTTTTGGGCGGGGGGCAAAAATCAGTTACTAAAAATGAAGTCGACCATTCCAGATGCTGATTTTTTATCTGTACCTTGGGCATTAAAAGTACTGACAAATTAAATGATTAAATCTACATCATCCATAAGCAAAACACAATCTCACATAACAAGAAGGCCGTGGCATTAGCACAATTCTAATGTTGAAGTGCATCTGACAAATTCAAACGATGCCATTTTATTTTTCTTCAAACACAAAAATCATCAAGATTTGCTCATACAACATGTGTAGTACTCACAGAAGTCTTTCACACAATTGAACAACAAAGTTCCCCGGCTGTGTCTTTCAGAAGTCTTTTACTTTTTCCTCATTTCCCACTGAATCAACTCGCATAAAAATTCCAACAAGAAAGAAATTCTACACGTTCCTCATCACATATTCATTATACAAAAAGTTGACTAGCGAAGGTAACATGAACTACAGCCAAACCGGTCAAAACTTTCTAAAAATACATCACTTATTATTGTTACTACTTCTATAGTTTATCATTTGTCTCAATCGCTTCAACTTTTATAACTTCAGGATGCATACCTGATGATCAACTTCGGTCCCTAAGAAGTGGCTGCGTAGCAGGAGCTGCAAAATAGCAGAAAATTTCTGAATTAGGCCTATAGAATAGATGCAATGGTAGAAAAAAGGGGAGGAAAGAAAAAGGGTTTTCAACAAGGCAGATAAGCAAAACAATTTCTAACAAGAATTAATGGAATTACCCAACATATTGGGTTATAGCCATGCTCTATGTGCAATGGTGAAAAAAAAAAAAAAAATTTCTCTAGGATCCCTATCCCCACTCAAGTTCTTTTCTATGGGGAAACTGACAGAAGAAAAAGGAAATCAGCATGTTTGTTCATATCTTAGGTGAATACCCTGAACATATCTTAACCTTAAAATGATACAAAAAGATTAGCAGCCATCATTAACTAAAGCCTTGTTTAGTACTGAGAAAGAGTTTGGTAAACACTAACTGCTGGAAGCTAAGTTAATTTGATTCTCCACTTATATGATAAAAAACCTATAATATCTCTACTATTTTTATCAAAATTATTATTTTCTACACACTATTAATTTCTATTTCATAATTACAGTTTTTTTCCATAACAATTGGAGAGTAAAAGCTGTAGCACTTAAATATCAAACAAGGAATAAATGGCTCATGGTTTCAAGAGAAAACTGCCTTGACTTGAATACACATCCAAATTTTATATGTGCAATGTCGTTTGTAAATAAGTCAATTAAGTTACCTTCATTATTTTGCCATCCATTTGTTGTAGTTACGGGTCTTCTAATTTTCTCAGTGATTTCAGCTATGACAAGACGTGACAAAAGAAGCCCCGCAATAAGAGCACCAACCATTAACATAATAAATACAGCATCCCACCCCTGTGTTGAAAGGAATCCAGTAAGGAGGGGACCAAGTGCTGCACCAACTGATCCAGTACCATCAATAATGGCAGTGACTGTTGCCAGTGCTCGAGAATCCCCTCTAACAGAACTATGTGTGCCAAGATCTGCAGAAACTGCAGTTGTGATTAGTGCATAAGGCCCATTTACAAATAGGCCAGCGACCATCATAAGTACAATGTTGACTGTCTGAGATACACTTCCATATGCGCGATACAAAAGCATGGATGGAATAGCAGCATACATGAAGGTGGCTGCTGTAGTAGCTCGAGCTTTAAGTTTATCAGATATGTAGCCAGCAATAATTCCACCAAAAATTCCACCTACATCAAAAAGGGTGGAGAGGTTTCCAGCAGTCTTGACAGATAAATACTCTCCACCAATTTCTGCAAAAGCATAGAAAACAGAAATGAAGAACACAGGGAAACATTATGCCTATAGCATAAGAGAAAATTCTAACAAATAAGAAATTTTTTACAGACATGGCTTTCCAGTACTCAAAAGTATCAAGTTTTCCAAATATTCAAGAATCATGAAACACCTAAATGTGACCGCCCTCAGAGAACCTGAGCATCAGGCAATAGGTCTTCCATAGGAAATTATGGACATTTAAAAACCACTGACTCATAATATGTAATTAACATTATAAGGAGAGAACTAATAATTTCAATTTTAGGAACATGAAGTAATATAGCAGATAACCACCTCGTGCTTTCAACAATGATGCGACCAATTACATTGCTCCTTTCAGGTGAAGAAACGATTAATCAGGCCTCATGAATTTAATTTTACATTGCAATGAAATTCACAGCCGATATTGCGTCAGAGAGAATAGAACATAGACATAAGAAACTTTAGCCTAATTATTCTTTTTTGTTTGACAATTTCAAATAACTGTCACATGATCTATCATGCTATCTTTATCAACCGTACATCCTCATACCAAGTTCACAATTCAACAATCATGTGACCATATGTTTAATTTGAAAAATTTCATTGTTGGATACAATCTAACTTATTCTTCATGAAGTCCAAAATTAATTTGTTCTAGTTGATTGGATTACGAAACAAGAAAATTCAAGATTTTGAGCATCTATTGCAAGAATCCCTTTTTCATTAACAACTAGAAACTTAAAACAGAAAGCAAAGGATGGTAGAGAATACCTGTCTGACTCAAATAAAATGGTAACCAGTACAGAAATGTGTATGCCACTAGCTTTGCGAAGAAGAGGCAGAATGCAAATGGTATCACACCAGGTATCAAACAAGCTTGAAGAAGTCCAACACTTGTCCTACTCCCTGACCCATATCTAATACCAGAGTTATTTTCCACTGCCGCAGTCTTTCCTTTCTGCATGTGAGATTCTTCGTCATTAGGCAGCCTCTCGCTACCAGGGATTGGATCATTTGCATAAGGAAACCCAACATCCTCAGGATAAGCAGCCAAGAACAAGTAAACTATTATCCCTCCCATAACAATAGATGCACCCGGGAGTATAAATGACCATCCCCAGCCATAGTCCAAAACACTAGCAGCAAGAAGGGAGCCACTGATATTCCCAACAGAAGTATGCGCATTCCAAACACCCATTATCAAGCCCCTCTTCCTTTTACCAAACCAATTGCCAATCACAGCCACAACGGAAGGCCAACCAGTGGCCTGAAACAAACCGGCAACCATTTGCATAATAAGATAGAAACCGAACGCATGAATATCTAAAAAGTATCCCATGCCAAATAACCCCACAAAAATGCCACTCCCTACCATACCTGTAGTCAAAAACAACCTCAAATCCAAAGTATCACCTAAATGCCCAGCAACAAACATTCCTACGGAGTAACAAGCAAGAAAGGCAAGATCTATTTCACCCAATTTTGATGTCCCATGAGTTCCATTGAATGGATCCCAACCCTTAGCTGTGGATACATTTCGATCAAGACCCACAAATTCTTGCCTGACAAAGAATTCACCAATAGGCCAAGGCTTCTTCTTGGGTCCCTTAAGCGGGTCTGGGCATAATACACTCTTGACAATGCTAGAAGGCTTTCTCGAGGCGTGGTAACAAGCATATGCAATGAAAGTAATCAACAAAATTATGTATCTATATGTCGTTAGGCTCCAATCTTTGCCTCTAATTTTTCTTATAAGCAAAATCCCAGGAGGGGTTTGCCTCACCGTATCAGAATTCCCCGCCATCTATGTAATAATCATACAAACATTAACCAATAAACTACCCCAAAAAAAAAAAAGAAGGAAAACAAAATCAAATTTTTACCAAGCTAGCACGATCTTCATATAATTAATTTTACACAACCGCAGATAATGATGATCATCAAAATTCAAAAATCGATAAAATCAACTTCCATGTTGCATCAAAATGAAAAGAACTAGTCATCGAAATGTTTCGAGAACATTTCCTAATAAAAGAACCTGCGAGGGGGGAGCGATGTTGGCGGGAGAGAAGAGAGAGAAGCGTCAATGCGAAAGGGAGGGGCATCAAGCCAGTGACACGTGGCCACTTAAGGTGATGTTTTGTCTGAGAGTCGGTTGCGTTGAAGCGCCACGGGGGCTATGACGAGTGTGTTAAAGTGACAAGGGGCCTCTGTTGGGTTGTCCACGTGGCGCATTGAGGGTGGGTGGTGCCATGCATTGTGTCACAGGCGGGAACACTGAGCAACCGCTTCTGCGGCAAACTTTTGTTTTGTCAGGGCTATTGGGCATGGGGAAGCAATTGCAGCTTCGGGCTCTCATGTCAATTGAGATGCGTTCAAAATTTGCAATTAAATGCTAGAAAAAGGAAATAACAATTACGGTAGTGCTCGGATCATAAAATTTGTATTTTTCAACATTTTTAATAACCAACAATCATATGATTATGTAAAATAAAGTTCCATCATCTGCCATATTACTTGAAATATAAATTTTATATTCCCACTTTGTGATATGTGATTTGAATTATTAAAATTACATAAATGTAGTTTATATTTCAAGTCATTAATTTAAGATAAAATTTATCATAAAATAATAAATTAGAGTTACATGTTACAGTTAGTGAAAATTAAAGAAGTTTATCATTTTTTTTTTATTGGGAGTTGATTAAGGACAGTGCATTAAACTAAAAAGACCAAGAACACACAAACTGCAATACAAATGATTAATTGACTTTATTGTTTATCAATAATGTGATAATTTTATAATCATGCTAATGAATGACATGTGAGATCAAAGAAGCCATATAACACGGGAAATGGATTATGTCTCCTAACTACAAACTCATAGTGCCACTTTTGTAGTTTTTATTTTTTTATTTTTTTTTTACAGGTAGAAATATACTCCAATTTATTATAGAATAATTTATCATATATTAGATTTAGTATAAATTAAACCATTTTTATTATTTTTTTATTAACACAACCAAATCAAAGGCACCCAGAGATGAGGAAGGGCGTAGTAAGTGACAAATTACTTCGGGGAGTTGAAAATAAGCGCAGATCCAAAGATTCCTAAATAGGTCAACCTTTCAAATTGCTGCTAAATTCATGGACGAAGAGTTAGTGCTGGACTAGTCGAAAATCAAAGTTTATCAGAAGTTTGGTCTAAAATTCATGAAAAAATAGCTTTTTATGATTACATAGGAAATAATCCTATGAAATCATGTCAAGGCACAATTAATTGTACAACATTAAAAAAAAAACAGATAGATATTATCTTGGAAACTTGCGGCCTTCTCAAAATAGTTATTTAGAATTAACATTGTAATTTTTTATTTGTTCCAACATGAATTTCATGAAATTTTCGACTTATTGTGAAGTGTCTTATCTATTTATATTTGAGAAAATATAATATTTATATTTTCTGGAATCATATCAATTTGCAGATTAGCACAAATCTTTTCATTGAGACGAGACTAACAAGGTTTTGTCAAAATTGATCAAATTAAAATATAACTTATAATTTTTGCATAAAATTATTTAAAATTCATTCACTCAATAAAAACTATATGGCATATTAGCCGTTCCATCAACCACCTAACAAAAAGATTCCAAAAACCTTTTACGTTTAACAAAATATGAAAATATTTTGTAATAATGATTCAAAAATTAAAAAGAAAAAATAAAACTCTGATCACACGTGCGATGCAAACGGATAGAGCGTGTGAAACGCAAGCCGAATTTCTAGTACAGATAAGGCATTTGTTTCACTTAGAAGTGTCTCAGCGTCGCCATGGG
The DNA here is from genome assembly GCF_000493195.1 of Citrus x clementina. NCBI lineage: Eukaryota > Viridiplantae > Streptophyta > Magnoliopsida > Sapindales > Rutaceae > Citrus > Citrus x clementina. Next base: position 4,923,336 of record NW_006262339.1, on the reverse strand, counting down.
CTCCCAGGTTCTTCCTCAGGTACTCTCTCGCTTCGTAATTCGTATGTTTATGCTTTTACTGGCACCAATGCTGTTTAATTTGCTTGCAATTTCTTACAATTTGATAAAAAAGTGTACAATTTAAATTTTATAAAAGGCTCTGCATTGGATCCCAAGAAGTTCCACTCAGTGCATTCCTTCAAAGAGGCTAGGGTTTTCAACAGTTCTTTCTCGCGGCCCCTTTGTGAGCCATGGGGTTTCAGTTTCAACGAAGCCTATAGGGTGGAATTTGGGCTTTTTCGTAAATGCCCAAGTGAAAGATAGTTTTGTGGTTAGGGCGGAGTCAAACGAAGAAGCGGAAGCGAATGAGAGTATTGAAGAGGAGCAAAACGAGGCCGTTCAAGCACAAGGTGATGTTGTGGTAGCTGTAGAAGCTGAATCTGAGGATAAGGTTGAAGAAGAAGAAGTGAAAGCACCCAGAAAGCCCAGGGTTAAACTTGGAGATATCATGGGGGTACTCATTTCATTGCTTAAATCTATTATGATTCTTTTTATTGGTTGCATTGAAAATGGTTGGAAAATGAATATATTTGTGTTGTTTGAGTAGATATTGAATAAGAGGGCGATTGAGGCATCGGAGAGTGAAAGACCAATTCCAGATATTAGGACGGGTGATGTTGTGGAGATTAAATTGGTAAATGCTGTTTTTGACTATCTTTACAATGTTCTTTGTTATAGTTTCAAATGAAATTTGTGAAACTTTTGGTTTGTGGTTGGCTTACAGGAAGTTCCTGAAAATAGGCGTAGGTTGTCCATTTACAAAGGTATTGTTATGTCAAGGCAAAATGCTGGGATCCACACTACAATTCGAATTCGGAGGATTATTGCTGGCATAGGGGTTGAGATCGTATTCCCTCTGTGAGTATTTGTTTTTCAATTCTTCTACACTTTGGTGAAGAGAATGGTTTTGAATCTGGTTTAGGATTGAGTTGTTGCATGAAAATTCTTTTGTTAACTACCTAGTGTGTTTTTATTCAAATATGGTTAATGGATCACAGAGAAAACCAGAATGTGACAAATGTGGCCATTTATGGTTGACCTGGTCTAAATTTTCTATCCTCGATGTGTAACTCAGAAACTGAGCTCTCTCTCTCCCTCTCTTCTATGGTTATGGAGGTCAAGGAGCACAGAATCCCTTGAATATGATTTAGGTTATATGTGTCAGAAACTATATACATGTTAAAAAGGCAAATTGGAGGGTTGCAATTTGTTGAGGTTGCCTTTCTTTGGACCAATGACTGGATAAAATCTCTCTCGCTCTCTACCCCCCTCTAGCTATTACATCGTAGAAATACAACAAATTCCAGAGTGTATTAGAGGAATTAATATTTAGACTGTATCAATATGGTGTGACTTCCTAACAAGATGGAACATTCATTTATCAAGCTTTTTCTTTAATAGTCAAACGTTTGGACTTTCAGAGTATTTTCCGCCCACTGCCTTTAATATGCATCTTGTCGAGGCTTTAGTGTAGGTGTCCTCATCCCCATGATTAACACCTAGGACATTTTTGTTTCATTTCCTTCTCTATAAGGAATTAGTATGACATGTGAACTGTCTGGTGTAATATTGAGTCAATATAGTCCTTTTCTTGTTCATTTTTATGTTGCTGTACAGTAGTGTTGGGCAAATCTCTCATCATTCAAAGAAGAACATGTTGAATTTTCCCACGTTAACATTTTGGTGAAACAAGAAGTTTGAGCTTCTTCTAGACAATGGGGTTAACAGAGTCAAAGAGGAAGGATTTAATTCCCTTTAATTGACGATGTCTGTTATCACTGAAGCTTCGTCACAGTGTTATGGAAAATATCAGCCAAGGGCATGGAAGAATGCTTTTAGTTAGTTTTGGGCGTGTGAAAATCTTATTCGTTATCTTAGTTTTAAATTATTTAATTGGTTAAGGAAGTTATTTGCTCATCGATGCTGCATGTTTTGTGTGGTTGATCTTCAATCATGCTTTGGGATGCAAAATATCTTCATTTTACTGTTTCTTAACATGGGTCCTTTGTTAGTTTGGACTAAATATGCATCCATAATATTTGCCTGCAATGCCTTGAATACACTAGTGGCTATAAACTTTCACCTGATGATTTGGCCTCAAGTATGTAGTTTTGATATACTCTATTTGGAGAGGAAACAGAAAAAAGTAGAAAAGAATTCAGATGGGACTTGATCAATATTTCATCATGTCATTGCAGTTATTCGCCAAACATCAAGGAGATAAAAGTTGTCTCCCACAGGAAAGTGAGGAGGGCAAGGCTGTACTATCTTAGAGACAAGCTTCCTAGACTCTCCACTTTCAAATGAAGAAGCCCGATGCTGCTGGTCTTCAGTTGATTTTGCCTTCAAAGTGGTTTTCAGAATCCTAAAATGTTGTAAAAGCTGTAATTTAATATTCCATTTTATCATTTTTCCTTTCCTTTCTTTCCTTTTATTTTAGTCGTGGAAATTATTGTATCTTTAGATGATTACATGAGCTTTAGCAGCTTCAGATTACGATTCCATCATTGCAAGTTTTCAGTGTTATGCCTTTGCTTCGGCTAAGGATTACTTTTTGTAGGTCATTGTCCATTTCTTCGATTGGATAGATAACTTTGTTTACGTAAAAGCTAAGAGGAAAAGGTATCAAATCTCTTCAAGAAAGTAGGTACTCAAAACTTTTTGTTTTCTTTTTTTGGGGAATTTATCAAATTACATACAAGTGGCCTGTCTTCAGCTTTTGACTATGAATGATTTTGAGCACATAGGTCCCTTTTGGGATTAAGGGTAGATAGCTAAAACTTAAAATTTATAATATTAAATTATTTGGTAAATACTAATTATTGCAACTTAGAAATTAAGTTAATTTAATTTTATAATTATATAATAAAAAATTTATTATGTCGTTATTAATTTTATTAAAATTATTATTTATAATTTATTATATTATATTAATTTTTATTTCATAATTATATATATATATATATATATATTTACAATAAATATAACTTAAAAACTATAACGTCTTCGTACCAAATAGAGTCTTAGAGAAGCAATATGACCAGTATCTTCATGGCTTATCTGACCAGTATCTTCATACCAAGTAGAGTCTTAGATAAATTCTATGCCCATATAGGGCCTCCTCAGATAAGCAATGTAATGGGATTAGGCGTAGATTGGATCTTTTACATCTATGCCTGTAAGCCTGGAACATATTGAATCTACCACAAAATATTGGTAAGAATAGATTATCATTTAATTGATAGATGATTCTCGATTTATCTTATGTTTTTAAAATTTTATTCTATTGTTTTTGTTTGAATGCCATATGTGATGGGTTAAGTACACGGAAATGACATGATGATCCACGTACCAATGAAGGAAAGACATGAGTTGACATATTTTTAAGTACGCATAGGACGACTATTCTCATTTTTTAATACATACACACAAAAGCCGGTAATGAAGAAGAATTGAGAAAGGAGGGAAAACAAAAAAAAGAAAAAAAGAAAGAAAGCGAGAGAGAGAGCGGCGCCATTTTGGACATCTTTTCTTTTGTAATCAAACACTGACGCAGACGGGGCAATATATCGATTACTTAATGAAAACGGCTAATCACCAAAACTCAACAGTGACACGTCAGACCTAAACTTTTTCGCCCATGTGACGCGCACTGGGTCCCGCTTCCACTCTGTGTCTTTAGAACCGGGCTTCCCCCTATATATACGACACGTGTCACCTCCGTTCCACTCCCCCGCGCCTCTCTCTGCTCTGCTGTGATTGTATCCGCTCTGCGTGTTGCCACACTACCGTTTAACCGCAGAAAAGCAGCGCGCGTACAGAATCACCGTAACACCACTCCTTTTAACTAAGACCCCGAGTTTAAATCAAACTAGGACCATCCGAAAAGATTAGACCCAACACTTCCGCCGTAATTATCGGGCCACTCAGAACGGTTTGTTTGAACCGAGACAATTCTGTTGCACCACATGTTATTATTATTATTCTTTTCTTCTTCTTCTTCTTTTTTTCCTTTTCTCCGTTAAAATTTTGATAGGCGCTCATAATTCCGCCCCTTTTTTTTTTGTCATTTTTTAATCCGATATTGTTCTTCTATTTTGCTCGATGGATTAGGAAGGTTGAGATTGTGGACTTAGGGTTTGCTTCTTTGTTTTGTTCGTTCCTTGTGTCCTGTTATGTGCTTTTAGTGTGTGGCGGATTGTGATTGATTGCGTGATCGTTGATTTGTGAGGGCTTAGATAATTGATCGCGAAGTGGGGCCTAGTCATGACTGCTGATGGCGGTAATCAGTTGATCTCTGTTCATCCCGAAGAACTCAAGTTCATTTGTACGTATATTTTCTCTTCGGATCTAATTGTTCATACATGTAGTCATAACTACCAGTATAAGGATGGTTGTATGCATTTGCACATGTGTTTTTGCACACGTGTTAAATTGATGATCGATGGCTATGTGGAAGTTTGTAGTATGGAAAATGAAGCAGACTTGAATGAAACTGCAGTTGCAAGATTTGAGTGAGATTCAAATTTGAGATATTATGTGGTCGCAGGACGAAGAGGAAAGGAAATATAAACCCAGTGCATCTAATAGGAATTATGGATCACAGTTGAAAAGAGAGGGGAAAAAAAAGGGGGGGTTGTAGGAGAAAATGAGAGTAGGTGTTATCTAGTTTGAATTGATAGTTTTCTCAGACATTCAGAAGATGCTGGGCCATCCGTTTATTTATGGTTGTTATGTTTTTGGTGATATTTTTCATATTGGAATGCTGAGATTGTTTGACCTGGAGTAACATGTTTAGGAACTGTGGAACTTTTTCTTTTGCTGTATTATGAAGATGCCAATAATTGCATAGGGATCTAAATGCACATGCTTTTGAAACTTGGTCTTTCCTTCCACTGGATTCAAAGAGCTCTCCAACATTACTATTCCTTGCCATAGTATTTGTATTTATTCTGGTCTTTTATGGATATGGATGCTTCATAGCACCTTCATATTTGACATTTTTAGGGTATTAAGTAAGTTAGCATGTCTGTCCCTTTTGCTCGTCAAGGTCTATGTGAAGTGAGTTCGTCTCATGTAATTTCCTATCAACATAAACTAAAGAAAAGATAGATTCATGTGGTATAAGTAAATTGAAAGCCATACTAGACATGGTAAAGATTCACTGGCAGTTGAAAACTTATTGGTGCAAATTTATATTCAAAGCTTGAATCTAATTGACCAAAGTAAAATTTGTTTGAAAATTGATTTTGACACTTTCGGTGTCAACAGTATTTTGGGTTTCCTGACTTGTTGGAATGGATTTACTCAAATGATTGCTGGAAAAAATTGTCAGTATTAGGTATCAAAACTTGGATGCAGGACATTGTTTCCATTGAATGCTAGTGTCGTTTGAGAATTAGTTATGATTCTTTTCTTGGTTTTGTTATTACATTTTAGTAGCAAGTTGTCTCATAAATTCTTCTGAGCTTATGATCACGAGATTTGTGTTGCAGTTGAGCTAGAAAAACAAGGCTTTTGTGATCTTAAAGTTATAAACAATACAGAACATCATGTTGCTTTCAAGGTATAGATCTCCACTTCTGTATAATTATATACAAATCTAACGTCTTCTGATGTTTTTGGTTCAGGCCACTCCAGTTTCTTTAAATTATGTTTTAATCAGGTATTTTCCCTTTTTTGCTAGGTCAAAACCACTTCACCTAAGAAGTACTTCGTAAGACCCAACACTGGTGTGGTGCAACCTTGGGATTCGTGTATCATTAGAGGTGCTGCATGCTTTTTCTTTACAAACTTGATGGAACTTATTTCTCCTTGTGATTCCTGGTATTTATGATTGTTAATACTTTTGAATGAGATATTGATGTGAGCTAAGTTTAATTGGGTGCTTTATAGAATTTTACAATGCAAAATTCTAAATGTAGTTATTTTTTAATTTAAGCAAATTCCAAGCTGGCTGGCTTTGTCAAATTATATGCACTTGCTTTAATACTGTTTACCAGCCTGCCATTAACCCATAAGTTTTTCCATTTGATACTTCTGCCTGTTGAACGTGTAATATGGTTTTTTAACTAACTCTGGGTCTGCAGTGACTCTTCAAGCTCAACGAGAATCTCCTCCAGATATGCAATGCAAAGACAAGTTTCTCTTGCAGAGTACAATAGTGCCTTCAAATACCGATGTTGATGATCTTCCTCCAGATACTGTAAGAATAACGGAGAGAATGGTTTTTTTTTTTTTTTTTTTTGTTATTCCTTTTGAAATTTGATTGATTTAGGTTGAAAAATATTTGATTTCGCATTTCAGTTTAACAAGGATAGTGGGAAGACAATAGAGGAGTGCAAGCTTAGAGTTGTGTATGTCTCTCCTAGCTCAGCTCAAGGAAATTTAGAAGATGAAGGATTAGTGAGTGCCACACGTAGTCCTGATGCCAACTCTGTGAGTTTTGGAATTCTGCTGTTTGCACTGCAATTTTTGTGATTAGTCTATGATATTTGGTAGTTTGCGCACAAGTACTACATATATGCAATTTGCCAAACCTCATTGAGCAATGTGGTTCAGTATATTATGTCAGTTCAGATGGAAACTCTCTGATGATAGTTCTTAGTAACAGTATCTCTCTTCATACTAAAATTAGCTAATTGACATCTTATGCTCCGAAGCCTAATAGTGAGTCTGTGGTTCAACATAGGATTATACTGTTTTTAGGAATTATGGGAGTTTCATTTCACATGTTAGATATAATAATTACAGATACAGTCATGAAGAGGTCGTGGTGTGTCTGGAAATAGAAGTTGAATAATCTAAACTTGGTGACTAGGGGGACCTGAGCACTACAAAAAAGGATCTACTAGAGTGTCTAGTTGCCAGCTATTAGTTGCTGCTTCTATCAAATTGTTCAGAGTTGAGTGCACAAGGGTTGGTCTTATAGTGTGTGAGGTTTCTCATCTCCATGTATCAGAACTAATGCTGGCAACTGGAAGCTCTTCATATTCTTTTTCCTTTTCAAGATGCCATTTACAGTTAGTATTTTTTAAGGTTTCCTTTTTTCCCCATCCAATCACCCTGTAGAATAAGCACCTGCTTCTGGAATCCCATCCTCCCATCTCTTATGCATCTGCGAAATAAGTGCTGATTTTTTAATGAAGGAAGATAAAATCTACATTTCTTTGAATGCATGATCATTCATTTTTGAGTGATAGGATTTGAAATGCCAAAGATCTTGAACCACTGTTTTGTTTTTGTTTTTCTGAGATTTTGCTGCAAAGCAGCTACCACAGTGCCCAATCTCTTAGCAGGCACATTGTATCAGTAACATTTTACTTGCATTTTTTCTCTTCTGACTCATTCTTATTTTTCCAAACTTTATCTTGTATATGAATTCAGGCTTTACAGCGCCTGAAGGATGAAAGGGATGCTGCTGTTCGGCAAACACAGCTTCTGCAACAGGATCTGGTAACATGTTTCTATTCAATAAGACTTTTATTAATTTTAAGGCACAATTACCTGATGGCATGTTACAATTCTAATTATTGTTGACCGAAGGTTTTGCCAAAAAAATAGGTTTCCTATAGAAAACCTGACATGTATATAATCATCTCCTCTCTAAAGTGAATATTAGCACCACATAACTAGTAGCAACTATGTAAGTCAAAATGTCATATCAGAACTTTCGAGCATAAGTATGGTAACATGGATTTCCAGCTGTTTTCCATGGTTAATTAAAGTTCATAAATGAAACAATGGAGGATATATATATTGGGCAGTGTTTGGTGAAATGAGCAAAGCTACGTATGGTACTCTTATTAGGTGATTCCTATTAATAATTTAATAAAGATCAAAGGTACTATTAAACAGAAGATCTGGCAATTATTAATGATATTGAATGATGTTTGTAAACTATAATATTGTCGGTCTTCTAGTTGGCATATTTTAGGTGCATTAAGTTTCCCTTGTGGTCAGTTTGACATGATTATCTACCTACATTTCTACACGCATGGCAGTATTCATAAACCTGATTAATGAGAGCTATGATAAGCTAAAATCAACCAGATCTTTCTTGTATCCCCGAAAGGAGGGTAGACGTAATTCACATTATAGTTAATTATATAATACTTTGTATTATCATTTATTCATACATTTGCTTACAATTACAACTACTACTAATCAAATGACCTCTTGCCTTATCCTTTAGGACATGCTGAAAAGACGAGGTCAACGGAAAGGTGTTCGTGGCTTCTCGCTCATGTTTGCAGCCTTTGTGGGACTCATTGGAATCATGGTCGGCCTAATCTTGAACCTTTTACTGTCTTCACCACCTCCCACTGTTCCACAGAATGATTGAACACCATTTACGATCATGGAAGCATTTGTTAATCTATTTCATTGTATATTTTTTTTTTGTTTTTTTGTTTTTGTTCTGTTGGATGGAAAGTTAGACTGCTTCCTTTCCTTCCTTTTGTATATTTGATCTTCGACAAAATTGTGTCTTGATCAGTTTGTTTTGCCAAATATATTTCATTCAATTCATACGTTACTCTTTAGTGTGAAACCAGCAAGAAACCATCGATCCAGGTAGCAGCAGAAGTCTAGAAATAGGAAGAAGTAGGCAGAATAGCGGGAAGGACGAAAGAGCGGTTGATCCTGCCCCGTGGTTTCTTCATAAAATTTTTTGCAATGCCTTTTTCTCTGGAGTTTTCCATTTGATGGAAATTGCCAGAGTTTAGCCTATGGACTGTGGAGCAGTTTGAGTCAGGTATTTAGATTAAGGTGCCGTGCCAAAATGACGTCTATTGATTTGCACATTTTAATGTCTAAACTTACCCGATAATTCTCCGCCGGTAATTTATTAAAGGGTGGAAAGCATTTGAACATGTAATACTTTTTTTTTTCACTGATTTAGGTCTGGTTTGGTATTTAGATGTTGTAGTTTAAAATTATAGTGACTCTGAAAAAAAAAAAAAAGAAGATAATTATGAACTAAAATTTTATAGGTTGTAGTGAATATTATTTTTAAATAATTATTTTGACAGAAAGAGTAATAATATTATTGGTCTTCGTCATATAAATATGAGATTGAATGAAATTAACTTTTAAATTATAATAATTAATGCTTACTAAACACTTTAATGTTATAACTTTTAAATTATAATTGTTCAACTTTAATACAAAATAAGATCTTACTATTTTCTACCCATCACTAAAATAAGTATGGGGCTGGACATCGGATTAGATTTGAATATTGTCCAATATTCATTTGATCATATCTGTTTCAAATCGGATCAAGTCTAATTTTATCCAAACAATCTGATTAGATTGTATGGCTTACTAAAAAAATAGAGAAAAGGGTATGTGTAAGTAATTAACTATAAAATCAATTATAGATTTCATAAATTTTATATGAAATTTGCCAAAATGACCTCATATCCAAACTCAATTCATATTCGAAATAGCATCCAAATTTGAAATATTATCCACATTTGAATTCTTCCAAATTGATCCGACACATGAATTCATATAAAATATTCATCTAATTTAATTTATCTTGGATTGGATTGAATTTAGAAGGTTTTTTTTAATCCAATCGAAATCATCTGAATCCGAAGTTGTTGAGCCTTAATTTGAACACACACTCCACACCCATTAATTTATTTTAAAAAATTATTACTAAAATAACCTATATTAAATTATTTATTTTACTTTCTATTTACAAGTCTTATATTTTATTTTACAATTAATGTTAATTTATAAGTTTTATATTTTATTTATATGATTAATATTTAGTTATGGTGTTGATGTTGTGACTTTAATCACAGCATTATAAAATGACCTTAAAAATAATAAAAGCGTTGAAGAAATTGTCCACATTCTTAATAATATTTTTTTTCCATTCACCAAGTAATTTCTCGAGTGAAAATTACACATAAACAGCTGCAAAAGTTAAGCGAGCCATGCGAGATAGGGGTTGGCATTTGATTCGGGTCAACCGAATAGAACCGAAAGCAAAATTTATTTTGATTTTTAATTCAGTTTGGGTTGGATTTTACAATCTGATCCGGTTAATCCTAAAATCCGTTTGGGTTGGCTTGGCGGGGAATCGCACGTGCTAAATCTCAAATTTCAAACGTGTCTGATTCCCGCCTCCCTCCATCACCATACCCTTATGATCCCGCCGTTTGCTCAAATGCACTTCTTTTACTTTCACAGACTCAAACCCTAACTTCTCTCTCCACCTGAACTCGTGATGCCAACTCAGCAACTTACCACCGAATCAGTGTCGGAGAAAGCATGGCACATCCTCGCTCTCCTCCTCTCCCAACGCCGGCCGGTCCGGCTGGCCGAGATTGCGCCCGGATGCACCCTTTTCCACGCTACTCCCGACCTCATACAATCTCTCTGCCTAATCCCTAACTCTCCGATTTCGCTAACAGACGATCTCTATGTCACTCTCTCTCCTATTGCTCTAGTAACTTTTGCTGAAATTGTCGCCAATAATTTCCGCTTCTTCGATGCTTTGACGCCGCGGCTTGAACTTGGACCTCGCTCTGAGGATCCATGGAGGTTGGGCTTTTTGAAGCGAAAACGATCTCCTTTTGATGATACCGATACTTATGAAGAAGGTACTTTGCTCTTTGATTTCCCTTTTTAACAGTTTTTCCCCCTATTTTCCGTATTGTATTTGATTTTTCCTTTTTTTTTGGTCAATGATTTACAGTGCCTTTGGCTAAGAGGATTCATAATGCTGCAGCAATGGTAATTTTTTTAGTTAATTATATTTATTTTTTGTGTTGAGTTAGTGATGATAGGCTGTTAGCTGTCGTCCCTGCTCAGGTTCTATAGAAAGTCGTTTGATTTGCTAATTGTAAGCAGTTTCCAAAAAGTAAGCTGCAATTTGCAGTTTACAGTAATAAAAGTCAAATATCACCAGAATTGCAAATTAAATACGTACTAATTTCTTATTTTGCTTCTCATTTCTGTATTATCCTGGTGAGGAGAGACTTTTTTTTTTTTTTTTAAGTAGTGTGCTTTTAAGTTTGAATAATTTAGTAGATTATTATCTCCAACTCTTGTTGAATCAAAGCATTAGTGCAGGGAAGTTATCATATAACCGATGGAATCAGCAGGAGCACAATTCAAAGACAAAGTGACATGTCAGTTATCGTGAATCAAGTGATGCTTAAGCCACCCTCAATTTTCAAATTCAGAGATGGACAGTTAAGTTGCAAGCTTAAGGACACGGTACATGTAGAAGGTGGGGTGGGAATGAAAATGTTTGCAGAAATGATGGTGCCTAAAACATTAATGCAATGCAAGTTTGACTCAGAATTAGCACTTACAACTAGATTACCGGATCTTAATAGTCATTTAAGGGTTGATCCCACATACTGTCTGGATGATATGAAACAGAACAATGCATCAGCAGCTAAGACTGTGGTTGTTAATTATGCTAATAAAGGTACAAATGCTGAAACTTCAGAATATGACACAATTGTTGAAGGTGAGGAGAAAGAACAGTTCACTGATTTAGGTACAACAAAAAGAATAGAAAATCTTGTGCTGCCATTGGATACTACCCTGATTGATAAGCCATCTTTGGATAATGAGCATGAAATTGATGTGGATATAAGGGCTGTATCACCAGCAGCTGAACTTCCAGTCACAAATAGGCAGTTGAGGAAACCCTCTGCAAAGACAAAATTCCTCCACAAGGATGGAATTGATCCAAAAGGACCAAAACTGCAGGCTTCAAGACATAATAAGGCTTTTGATGCCAAAGAGAAGAAGCAAGGTAAAAGAGATCAAATTTCCAGAATTATGGCGCTGAAAGCCACAGGGAATCATAATGATGTGAAAGATCAAAGGAAAAACTCTAACTCCTTTTCTCCTAAGGTATGCTCTAATGACATTTTAGAATCTCATATGTTCTACCAATTGTTTGATATGTAGTTTCATTATTCTAAACCGTAGTAAAACCATCTTTTGATAGTAAGTTGTGCAACATATTTAGCTATTCTTTTATTTTTTTGAGGTTAATTGATGCTTGTTTTGTAGGATCAAACAAATGCAAAGGTACTGCCAAACTTTGAATCATTTATTGTAGAAGAGGAAGAGGGTTCAGGTATGATTATTATAATTTTTATTTTGCTTCACATCATTTTTTATTATAATGTGGATTAAGCTGTTAACCTTTCTTTGAAATATAGGTGGTTATGGCACTGTTTACAGGGCACGAAGGAAAAATGATGGCACCGTAGTAGCCATTAAATGTAAGTGAGACATCTCATTTCTATATCTTTTGCTTTCAGTTATGGACTAGCTTTTATCAATGTAATTGTTTCCAAGTAGCATTTTCTGTAGAGAATTAAAATTATGAAAAGGACTTGGAGATGAGGAGAATTTAGATGTCGTCGATGAATATTTGTTGGAAAATTTTATACCTGGAAAAGCATTGTCTAAACTAATCTACCATAAGTTTTGTTAAACACTCAATTGAATTCATTGTTGGTGGAAATGTTCTGTAATAGTGAATTAGCCCATATTAGTCATTGATCGGTGCGGGAGAAGATGCTTCAAAAGCACTCCCCTGATATCAAGTTGTTTCATGACTCCGCAGGCCCTCATGCAAATGCTAGTAAACACTATGTTAGCAATGAATTGAGAATGCTGGAGCGTTTTGGGTAAGCTTGCGAAAAAAAAAAAAAAAAATCTTTCTTGTGTTTTGAGTTTGCAAAAGAGTGAATTATAATATGCAAGAGATATCCTTTTTATTCAGGGGGAAAAACTTTATAATAAAATATGAAGGCTGTTTTAAGAGTGGTGATTCTGATTGCTTTGTTCTAGAGCATGTTAAACATGACAGACCCGAGGTGATTTTCTTCAATGCCAATTTTTCTTTCTCTTTATGTAATTATTTGTTTGTTTTATTTCTTTTTAACTTTTCTCTTTGTTTTAAATATTAGGTATTGAAAAAAGAGATAGATCTTTCTCAGTTACAGTGGTATGGCTACTGTTTGTTCAGGGCACTAGCAAGTCTGCATAAGCAGGTATGCATTGTAGCCACATACTTGCACACATAGGTTTACGTGATCCTAATATATTTCATGATGTTTTACATTCTTTACATGCAGGGAATAGTTCATAGAGATGTTAAGCCTGGCAACTTCCTTTTCTCTTGTAAGGCTGTTAAAGGTTATCTCATTGATTTTAATCTTGCTATGGTTAGTGATACTTGTCTCCATCTGCCTTTTGGTATGTTTGTATTATTCTTTTTCCTGGGCCTCTGGTTGACGTAGTTTGATGATTTTTTTTCCCCTTTACTTCAACAGGATCTGCATCAGAAGCATGAAGCCATAAGTAAGCTTCCCCTTCTGTCCGACTTTGTGGCAAATCAAGCATAAAGTTAGCACAATTCTAGTCCTAAGAATGAAAACTTGACTGCATCCACATAAAGTTAATACTTGATAAGCAAATAGTACAGAAGTACAAGACCATTAAATTAAATAAAAATTACTCTGTTAGGTTCTGAGTTGCATATTGGATTGTCTGCTTAAGTTTTTCATTTTTTTCATCTTGCTGTTTACAAGCTTAATTTCATTCAATCTTTTCCTCACTTTAAAACACAAAAGTGTATCTTCTAATTTGTTGGAATGTGTTGTGCCAAAGTTGTTCTGGTTATAATATTGCACAGGTAAACCACAAGAATTTATGGAGCTATATTGTAATTTTTACAGACAAATTAAAGGTGGAATTTGATGGCAGTTTCAATCAGGCTACTCTTCCTGGTACTAAATATGTACCTCCTGTCAACGGTAGGAAGGTCCCAGGTGCAAAATCTCTGGTTGCAGTCAAACAAGACACTAGAAAAGGCTCAAATTTAGAACCTAAGGACCTGAAAAGGAAGGTTGTAAGACAAACAAATGTCCATAATGACTTAGGTAGTCGGAACATTATCAACAGTCAAGGTGCAGATGGCTCTGGCATAACCTCTGCCAAAGAAGCTACAAGTACTAGGACTCCTGCAGAAAGGTTGAGAGAGCCATTGCCATGCCAAGGTAGGAAGGAGCTCATCAGCCTTTTGCAGAAAGCATTGAGGAATCCAAATTATGAAGCATCAGATTGTCCTGCTCCTAGGAGAAAGCGAGTTGTTGCCCCACCTGGAAAAGTGGGTAAAGAGTTGGTTTATATTACTCCAATGCCTCTGCACTCAAATGGCATTGCTGTTGCTGGAGCTGGCTTGATGAACAAAGGTCCATCCGATTTATCAGATTTGCAAATTTAGTTACTGACCAAATTACATCCAATAACTATCTTCAAAAAGTGAAAAATTACATCCAGTATCTGTACTAATCATATTTTATTTGTTATTAGGGAATGGGAAGCAGAAGAAAGATGGTCCTTGTGCTGGAACAAAAGGATTCCGAGCTCCTGAGGTGACACACATAATAAACCAGTTAATGCTTTAATATTCACCTAATTCAAAGCTCCTATTTTGTTCAACACCTGGCGTTCCATGGACATGTGCCAGCATCTTTTTGTTTCTTTCTTTCCTTTTTTTTTTCCTCCTAAAGGGCAGCATGGTTTGTTTTGACTGAAAAATGAAGATGCATTCTTATTTTACTAAAGAAGATATTCCTAGAATCATTTATAAGTATCTTCAATATCTTAGTAGTTATGACAGCAATCAGTCAAAGAGGTCCTTGAGAAGTCGGCCACTGTTACCAAGAACCTAAAACCAAATTTTGCTTTCACCAGGGTTTTAATTTATGCCCACGGCCTACTGCTTATCTAATATTGTCCTTGTCTCTTAGAAAATATTGGAACTTTTTAACGTTATTGATCTCTCTTCTTAATTTGTTTCTCTAGGGAAACAGACATAACATCATCTTTATGCAGGTATTGTTTAGATCTCAACATCAAGGTCCCAAGCTCGATATCTGGTCTGCAGGGGTCACATTACTCTACCTAATGATTGGTAGAACTCCCTTTTTTGGCGATCCTGAACAGTAAGAATCTCTTCAAGATATGAAAATCATTTTACTCAATTCTATTGTAATCCTATTATCTAATTTTTCCTACCATGTGTTGCCAGGAATATTAAGGATATTGCAAAGTTGAGGGGCTCTGAGGACCTATGGGAAGTTGCAAAACTACACAACCGTGAATCGTCATTCCCTGAAGTATTCATTCGTTATGTTACGAAATTAACTTGATTACGAAATAGTAATTAGGAAATGTGCCAATTAATTATCATCATTTCATTGCAGGACCTCTATGCTGCAAAATCTTCGCCACCAATTAACCTGCCCGAATGGTGTAAATTGATCACAAAGAGACCAGACTTCCTTGAGGTAATCCCTAGTTCATTATTTGATCTGGTGGACAAGTGCTTAACTGTGAACCCAAGACTGAGAATCAGTGCAGAGGATGCTTTAAAACATGAATTCTTTGCTCCTTGCCATGAGATGCTGAGAAAGCAGAAGCTGCTCAGGCAAGGGTCTAGCATTGACAACACAACTGGCAATCCATCACACAAACAATGCAGTGCCAGACCTTTGAAGATATCTCAGTAGTTAACAGGACATTCATTTTTTGGACCTTAAAATCAGTAGTTATTGCTAACTAACCCTCTTATGCTAGCCGGCTTCTGTGAGTGCGTCCAGGTTAAAGCATTTTAGCTTTTTCGTTTTCATTTGTTGTAATCTACTGTAAATTTTTACACTGACACCATGGAGCTGAGGAGCTCGAACTGTATCATTATTACAATTTACATGATAAAAGTCAAAGTTATACACTCCTTCATTGGCCCTCAGCCTCAGAACATGAAAATAAAAAAACTCAATTATCCCAGTGGGGTCTGGTATCTCCGAAGCAAAGACGAGCGATTCTCGGGAACTCTGCTTGAGGAAAGCTGAAATAGCGTTGCTTCCCTCAAAACTAAGAAATAAGCTTATTAAAGCTGGAAGGACTTGTGTCGTGGCCGAGCAAAGCCATTGAGAACCTGAGAATTCCCGTACAAATTATACAATGTAATCATGCTCCCTCCTTTTTATCTCTTTGGAATCTTATCTTCATCTTATCTTCAATCTCAATCAGTGTCACCACGTGATGGTGTGTAATGTCGCACTTCGCACAGCTAGATTTTCTTGTTCAATTTTTGTGATCATTGCTTTTCGATTCGGTTGTTAATCGTACCTGCTTGATTGATCATTCAAATCAATATAGTTATGTTTACTTAGTTTAGATATTTCGTTAAAATATGTTACAAATTATTTAATGTTATGTGTATAATATTAATTGATTTTATTATTAATTATTAAGTTGCACATGAGATGTTATATCAAGGAGTATCTTAATTAAGTATTTGGAGTAAATAAGTATAACATTATTTTTGTAATAAGTTCATTTTGTTGTGTACCTTGAATTTTAATGTTTTACTCTGCCATTAATTTAATTTAATAGATATAAGTTAAGTGGATAACAAAGAAAACTAATGAAAAAGAATAAGATTTAAAATCAAGTTGATGTATCCGAAATGAATGGAGAGACTTTTAAATATAAAGAGAAATTGAATTTGTGATCAATTATACCTTTTTTTAAAATTTTTTAAAATAATCTTCTTAACTGATTGCAATATTTTCATTGATACAAATATTTACACCATTAATCAAATTAAAGTTTGTAATCCGATTTATTACCGAGGTCAAATTTTGTCAAACCCTACGCATGCCCGTTACAAAAGGCGCCCTCGTACGTGTCAATTTGTATACAAGTTTTAGCAGTCAGCTTACAGTAATTTATTAATAAACTAGAACGTGTTATTGAGTTCGATTAGTTTCCATTCCTGACGTGGCAACATGTCATTGGTTAAATGACGTGGTTTGAAGGAATAGATGGTAGCAGATTTTTGTTTTCTTAATGGCAAAGCGATGTTTATTGTTAGAAATTTAGAAGGTCTCTTGCTTGTCATCATCGTCGACCGTTTGAATTGTAGCGCATCGAGAACTTGTCCTCCAAACTCGCGAAATTTCTATAATGTCCTCGCAATTTCCATAACTACCCTCAAATTATTGGAGAATTCTTCTTGACTTTTTAATTTTGACTATTTTCTAGAGGCAATTTCCATACCACGAATCAATGATTCAGAAATTTCATGATTAAAAATGTAAATTAAATAACTAAGCCGACAGGTTTTTTTATTTTTTTTTTAAATATAGCAAACACATATATATTATCAATTTGAAAATAAAATAGTATTTAACGTGCAGGGTGACGGGGTGTCATTTCATAACGCACCCGAGAGGACAAAATGGTAATTAAAGCTTTACAGAAAGGGCGATATTGTAACGACGTCAATCCTGGAAAGTTCCAAGAAAAACTTTCATCATCTGAACGATAATATAAATATCCATCAGGATTCCTGATTAATCTAATTTGGGATCGACTCCATCTGAATTTTCTCTTGCAATTTTCTCGAGTTTTCTTTTTCGGACAAGCAACGTCAATAATCAAGAATGGATGCTTTCTCTTCCTACTTCGAGTCTCGTAACGGCGAAGCCCGCTGGGAGTCCTTGAAAAACTTTCACCAGATCTCTCCCGTCGTCCAGTCTCACCTTAAGCAGGTTAGATCCTTAATTTTTAATTTATTTTCCCCGGTCAAAATATTGAATTTTTGTTTTTATGCACTTTCTTGATTGACAGTTGCTTCCATTAGAGAGATATTCACTGTTTTGTATAATTTAGATTGCCTTAAACGTATCGCCTTCTTGGGAATTCATATCCTGGAAGAGAAAGAAGAAAGGAAAAGGGAAAATTTAGGATCACCTCAAATCAAAAAGGCTTTTATTTAATGTCCGTAGTTGAATCTCTCGTCGTATTAGGGTTTGTTGTGATTTTTGGGAAATTTTGCAATTGTGCTAGGTTTATCTGTCATTATGCTGTGCACTGGTGGCATCAGCCACTGGAGTCTACCTCCATCTCCTCTGGAACATTGGTGGCTTACTTACGGTTTTTGCAATGATTGGATCAATGGTTTGGCTTCTCGCAACCCCTAGTTATGAAGAGGTACCCTCTCTTTCTTTTTTATTATTATTATTTTTTTAATGCTCTTTATTTTCTCTCGACGCTTTGTTTTGGGTGCTGATTTTTTATGTTTGCTTGATGAGCAGAAAAAGAGGGTTTCTCTGCTCATGGCTACCGCTCTCTTTAAAGGTGCATCAATTGGTCCTTTGATTGATCTCGCCATTCAAATTGACCCAAGGTATCCAATATCTATAAATGTTTCAAACATTTATTCCTATACTGTGTTTGTATCAGTTATGTTTTTGTTTTGTTTGATTGATGTTGGAGTTGTGTGTGCTGATAGTAATTTCTTTTTATTTTGCTACAGCATTCTGATATCTGCATTTGTGGGAACCGGGCTGGCTTTCGCTTGTTTTT
The DNA here is from genome assembly GCF_000493195.1 of Citrus x clementina. NCBI lineage: Eukaryota > Viridiplantae > Streptophyta > Magnoliopsida > Sapindales > Rutaceae > Citrus > Citrus x clementina. Next base: position 4,904,862 of record NW_006262339.1, on the reverse strand, counting down.
CTGTAGCTGCCATGGTTGCAAGGCGGAGAGAGTATCTCTATCTTGGTGGCTTGCTTTCATCAGGCCTGTCCATGCTTCTTTGGTTGCATTTTGCTTCCTCTATCTTTGGTGGTTCAACAGCTATCTTCAAGTTTGAGGTTAGAGGATGCTAACTGTGAACTTTCATACTAAGAGTTCCTTTTTCTTTTTTAAATTATTATTTTCACGATCCGTTCATTGACATGTATTAAATGTACAATACTATGTGCTTTTGATTGTTTTTGCAGTTATACTTTGGGCTGTTGGTGTTTGTTGGCTACATCGTGGTGGATACCCAGGATATAATTGAGAAAGCTCACTTTGGAGACTTGGATTATGTCAAGCATGCCCTGACTCTTTTCACTGACTTTGTTGCTGTCTTTGTTCGTATTCTCATAATCATGGTGAGTTGAATTGTCTTTAAAACCAGTTCCATTTTTTCTGCTTATGTTTTTAAATTAGCGCAACCATTATCTTATTTTAATTTTATTTTACTGGTGAGCAGTTGAAGCATGCATCTGAGAAAGAGGAGAAGAAGAAGAAGAGGAGAGACTGAATCTCTCGGTAGCTGGACGGACAGTGCTTGTTTAAGTAAGGGTTGCAGAACAACTAAATTTGTTGTGTATATTCTTGTGCTTACTTCTCTTCTCCAAGCTGCACCTCTCTTAACAATCAGATGTAATACATGGGGTTAGTTGTGTTCGCTAATTTTTGCTATTTTGCTGCTTGACAATGGCCGGTGGGTTCTGAAACGACATTTTAATAAAATTCACTGTTTGCTGTTTACTATGGTGATTCAAGTGTATAATCTGAAGTTTGTGTGTTTCTTGGCCTGCTACTCTTGACATTTTATTTTCATGTGCTCCTTAATGAGCCAAGTCCTGGATTCCGCGCTTGTTTCTTGTGTGAATTAGGTGTGTGAATTAGGAAATATGAATGTTCCAAATTTTCTAAAATACTGTTATGTTATTATTTTGGAAAATGTTTATATGTTGTTACATGAGGACTTGAGCACTCTTTCCGGACAAGGGAGCATTTACAATTGAATCGCAATGTTGTGACCTATGTTTTTGTTATAAAATCTGCTGATCGCGGAAGCATTTGCAGATTTCTAGAACTATTGAGAGAGTAGAGAGGAGAAGAAAATGCCTCAGCATTTGCGAAAAGCCGAAAACCAAAAATACTCATCTTCATTTGATCTGAATTTTTGCTTATTTATACTAAAACTCCGAGTGTGCGTCCCCTACTTCTTGGGCAATATATAGCAAGCTATAACTTTAAAATAATGGACCTTTCTTGGGAATGAAGTATCTTTATTCTGGGTGTTGGGTGGGATACGGTCGTCTTCAACCTCCTTGCTGGCTTGCTTCATTAGCCAACTGAGGAGTCTCTTTATAGAGAATATAAAACAGATTTGAAAAAAAGCAGTTTTGACTAATTTCAAATTCTAAACGAACGTGGGGTTAGGGTTTGTTAATCTCAGTCCTATTCTGTAAGTGGGTTAGAAAATGTTCATTCATGTCCCTTTATTTTTTTAGCAAAAAAATTTATCTTAATCTTGTTTCATTAAATATCTCGTCTCATTCTATTATTCTGAACAGTTCAAATGTAAGTAAATATAGCAAAAATCTTAAATAAATACAAAGATGAATAATTAAATAATAATTTTATTTTGATTACATGTATGTTCGAATACAATTTTATACTAATAGTTTTCTACTTGCTTTTATTGCGCATTAATATTAAGATTTACACTTCAAAAATTATAGATTTAGATAATAATATTTAATAATTCAACAGTATAATAATTAATCAAACTAACAACTAGGGTTGGCAATGGGACGGGATTTGCCAATCCTAGTTTTATCTCGTTTATTCAAGTGGAATTAAAAAAGTTTCATTCACGTTCCTTTATTCTTTTGGAACAAAAAATATGTCTCCCATCCTAAACGGGACATGATCCTATAAGATCTTATTCGAACAAGAAAAATTATCATCTCTAGTAAGATTGCATATTTTAATAAAAAATAAATACTAATAAAAACAAATTCAAAGCTCTATCCCTGCTAGAGCAAGGATAGAGTGGCTTGTGAGTGTTTGGGCAAGTGTAGAATTGGATTAATTTTTAAGATAAAAAATTAATCCCATGTTTGGAAGTATACTTAGGTTAGATCAATGGACCAAATTTAAATTTTAATTCTAAATTTATAGGATTAGTAATCCTAATTTCAGGTTTAGTTACATGAGATAATGAGAAGAAAAATATTACATTATTTTTGTTTATAACTTAAAAGTTATTCATGTATTATTATTAATTAAGTAATTTATTTATTTTTATTCATGGTTTGCTTAAAATTTATTAATTAATTTATTATTGAATAGTTTTATTTATTTATTTAATGAAATGATATATCTCATATGAAATAACATATAATTTAAATAACTTATATTTCTTTATTATAATTATGACTATCCAACAACTAATTGAATGCATACATACATAATATATATATAATTTTTGTTGCTAATTAATAATAATATATCTTACTAAATATCCATGAATTCAAAATTTAATAAAATTTAATTTAAACTAATATTCATTTAAATTTAATTTAATATAATTCAATCTTGATATTGTAATAAATTTAATCTCATAAGTTTTTATCAAAATTTTTATTGTTATTTGATTATTTTGTTCAATATAGTTTTAAAATATTAAGTAAGTTGTTTTACGTCTACTAATAAAGGATTAAATTTTAAATATTTAGGAGTAGAGATTGAATTTTTTAAATATTAAAATATTTAAAATACCCTCTACTTATTTAATTATTTTATTTTATTATTCTCGTAGCATAATTTCAAAAAACTTATCCATTATAATCATTTTATAATTTTTAATAAAAAAAATTTAACAACTAAACAACTACATTTTTTTAAAGAAAAATTATATTAATAAAAACTATACCTCAAAAACTCTAATTGAAAAGTTTTGTATACAGCCATAATAAATAGGTAAACCCTTTCTCCCTCTCCCATTTCCAGTCGATTATACAAACAAATCTTCGAATCAGTTACTGCCAGATTCGCTGTTGACTCAAAGATCGAGCGCTTCCTCTTTTTGTCTTTCATCACCGTTCTGAATTTCACAATCACATCAACATTTTTGCCCCGATTGAGCTCACAGGTACGCGTGGCACTTTCTTCACTTTCGTTTCTGCAAAAACCTAGCTCAGCTCGCAAAGCTTACTATTCTAATAGCAACCCACTATGGTTATGCAGTCTAATTTCACCGTGGGATTTTTAATGCTCTACTATTTTTTTTTTTCAATCTTATTGACTATTGTTCCTATGCTTGTATAGGGATTTATGCGCGTTGAATTAATGAATAATTAGGATGGATAAGCTATTGGAGTTTGGTAGAAGAGCTATGTTCTATGCGAGGGTTCTTTCTGGATATGAAGAACGGAGGATTCGATCTTACAGGTTGCAGCTTGAGAAGCGTCTCCAACAGGTTTACTTGTTGTTACATTCATTTCTCTTTGTTGTCGTGTAGATTTAGGCATTTTAATTTTTAACATGCTTCAAATTGTGTGTAACTTTTATTCATGTTCTAAGTTCTCTAGTAAATCCTATTTAAATGTGTATGCTTGAGGTAAGCATGCTTGCAATGTAGTTTTCTGTTACATTTTGGTTTCTGGCATTTGTTTTCCTATCTTACAGCGTGTAGATTGAATTTGGTTTGTTTGTCTTCATCATAGTTGTTTGATCCCGTTCAGGTTATTCATATTTGTATTGATATCTTTTGTTTTTGGTGCTCAAACATTGTTTTGCCATCTTGGGCCAACTTCTTGTTTAGTGGCTGAAATAATGTATCGTAATTCTTCTTCCTACTTGGCTTATCTTCTTTTGATGTTTCTTCACTGTAAACAATTATCTTCTTAACTAGATTCTTTCAGATTAACAAACAATGGAACATGAGGACTGCCTTTTGAAATTAATTTCTGTAAATCTAGCTTATTCTTTTTTTTGCATTTCCTCTCTGCAAATGTTAATTTTCCTATGTCTGCTTTTGGCTCCTTGTTACTGACTAGAAAATGCATTATTATGATGGCATACAATTGCCAAAAGCACTCATATTTCTTTTGATGTTGGGGGTTGTAGGATCCCTATTGTGTTTTCAGTTACTCTTTTTTATCCTTTCGAAAAGCAATTAATCTTATAAGTGGTGTTTAATCTGAGGTTGAACTAGTGGGTCGTAGGAACAGAAGAAAGTGAAATATTTACCTGCAGAGTTATGAAAACTTTGCTCCTTAGAAAGGAAGAAACGGAATTTGGAAGCTTTTATATGGAGAAATTTCTTCTATTTAACTCCTTTAAGTTAATTGTCTGTTATGGCATTCAGGTCCAAATCTATTATTCATAACAATCGGAACTCTTGAATTTGAACAATATATCCAAATTTTGCTAGCAATACGATTATTTTGAAGCCTAATGTGTGGCTGATTTATAGACACAATCTTTCTTCTTTCCTGATTTTTAATGCTTTAAATCATTTTTTCTAACTTTTTTGGCTGTATTGCATTCTGTTCAGTTAATACCATTCTGAATTTCTCATCATAATAAATTGGTCAACAAGTTCTCTAGGAAATTTGGCTTAGAATTCTCCTAATTTTCCTTGATACTTTTCCTGCAGGCGCAAGAAAGGAAGGTTGCTCTAAGGAAAATCCCTGAAAAAGCTATATTATCTGAGGTTCGCCGTATGGTTGAGGAAATGCAGAATTTGAATAAGAAACTAGAAGAAACGGTGAGTTACACATTCAATGGCCTAATTGATTATTTTGAGGAGTTTCTTCTGTTCATCGCTAATTCTGTATTGTTATGTCTATCCTTATTTCTTGATTGGAGAATGTGGCATAATTGAAGTCTGCATCTAAGTAGGGTTTTTAAAACTATTTGGTTTACCTTGTAGTAAATAGCGAGCCTGGTTACTTAACCTTTGGCTGGCAATGTATCATCTGAACTCATAAATCCTATCACCTAAAAGTCTAAATGATTTGCTTTCACTTCATGGATTATTCGTTTTCTGTCATGGTAAAGCACTTGGAGCTAGAGTGGAGGCTTTTGCAGTCTCTTTTGTTTCATTGTCTTGTCCCCCCAGTTAAATGTCTCAAATTAAGTTCCTGATTCTGTTGTGTAAAGAAAAGTCGTGTTTTTATGTTCAGGAAGCTGCCATTGAAGAATACTTCAAGCCAATTGACAAGGAAGCCGAGATTATAGTGAAAATGCAATTGGATGGGGAGGAGAAGACTATGAGGGAGATGATGGCAGCCATGCAGAGACAGGCCTTGGTTGAGAAAGCTGAAGCTGAAAGACTTGCAAACGCACAACACTTAAATTTGAAGGAACACTCAAACACGAAGGATGATCCCCAGGATGCAGAATCCACCACCAGCCAAAATCATGCTCAGATGAGGTGATTCTGTGAATTGCTTCTAGATTGCAGTAGAAACAGAAGAATTCTGTAGCCTCCCCTTTCTTCTACCTTCGGATGTAACTGTCAGATTCATTTGTTGCACCCATGGTCAATTTCCCTAGTTGAGGCCATCAAAATTGATTTGAATAACGGAGGCAACGTTTTGTCAGATTTTTTTATCACACGCTGACAATTTCACAAGGGAGTTTGTATCAAATGCATGATGTAATCTGGCATTCTAAGATTTCACTCAAATGGTATGAGCATGCAGGAAGTCTCTTAGTGATAGAACTTCATGCAAGTACAGTATCTTACTTTTTGTAAAGTTTGTTTAAAATGAGTGCGGAGTGGCCTTTTTCAATAGCTAAGTTTAGCCTACTTCTCTATCAATTGAATCCAGATGCTAGGAACAACCATGTCTAGATAAAAGAGCTTAGGTGGGATTCCTTTTGTCATTTCCCCCAGAGTCGACGAGATGAAGTAACTAAATTAGCAACGCTTGATACACATCACTAGGTCAGCGGATGTCATCGTGAATCAATCAGGATCCGTTCGGCTTGGTAAACGCATACAGTGGACGTGGCTTGTAAGTAAGGCTCCTTGAGAGGGGCTAAATTTTGGTTCCATGAATTCAACAAGACAAGGACAACACGTATCATTGCAGTATGGCCTCAATTTGAACCGACTGGAAAGTTAAGAAACCGACCAGACCTTCAAACTTCAACTTCTTTGGTCATCAATCGTCAAAGCTTTCATAACCTCTCTGGTTTTTTTATTTTTTTTGTCCCCCCTCTCTAGGGACCAAAACTTTCCTAGCATATATGCTTTTGGGGTAAAAATAAATCAAAAGCTCCCGTTTGCAAAAGAAAGAAGAATGTGAATAAAAATATACCCGCACTCGCCAATCATCTGGCGCGTCAAATATTTCTTGATGGTTCTGCAAGAAAAAAGATTCCAATTCTTAAGATGGACCGTCATCATTATCTTAATATAAATGTGAAATCTTCAAGCTTATCCTTTCATAAAAGATTAGTTTTTGCGTGAGAATTTCTATGGATTGCAATTTTTTTTTTTACACACCGCCCAAGCATCATATTATTGCCACCTAGTCCACGCAACTATGAACAGTGTCACTACTACCCCATTAGAATCCAAAAATGCATTATAAAAGAAAAAAAAAAATTAGTTGGAAGTTGACAAATCCTTTTGTGGATTGATTGGATTAGTACGTGGGATAAGGTGGGGATGAAGGTCGAAAGGGACTCTAATTTCTTCCATTGTCCTCAATTGCCACCCATGAAAGTTGAAAAATTTTCCCACATCAAAAAGTAAAATTCTCCATAAAGTATGATTTTTGTTTTTATTATTATTATATGTATAAATTTTGTATGTCCCGCTTAAAATGCTTAATTATGTCGTAAGTTTTATGTCCCATGTTTTAACTCACAATAACTAAATACCAAGATCAATACTACATTTATTAAACTTTAAAAGTGCGCTAATTTTGAATAGGATTGGAGAAAACAAAATCCTTCGTTGATAAATTGGTTTGAGGTAATGACGTTGTAAGCCACAACTTCTAAGGACCCATTGCAGTATCAGATTGAGAGAGACACAAAGACTTCAATTATATGTGATTTATTTCCTTAGAAGTACAGCCTAATAGATAAACACCTAATCTATAAACTCTATCAAATGCATCAAATAAAGAAACACTTCTAGAAGTATCATTGGATTGATAAGTTAGCATGCAATATTCTAAATTTTCAAATAACGGATAATAACAAATTATTTCGCTTATGAATTGTCTTTTTTATTATCGAGTTATCTAATGCTGTGTCCACATTTTTAAAATATAAGTAGAGTTAAAAGATTAGAAAAAAAAAAAACTTGAACATTGAAAAAAAAAACATTTATTTTGATCTCTCTCTCTCTCTCTCTCTCTTTAATGATTTAGCTCCCCTGCATTGAAAAGAAAAATGTCTAATGTGGAATTTTCTTCTTTTTTGGGGGGTCTAAAAGAAAAGGACATGGGCCTTAAATTGGGTAAAAAACTTGGGCCCACTTGTCTCCTTAAATGGAAAGACATTTCAGCTGGGCCGGTGCTTTGCCAAGCCAAGCTTGAATTTTAGGTCTTGGGTTCAAAATAATGCCGCAATCTCAGCTCTGATGTGATGGAGCCCCACAAACAAGCACATGGAGAATCTCCAGTTAGAGATACCTTCCCTTCGAAGGATTTCATTTCTAAAACAAAATTCACTTTGCTAACTCTTGACTTTTGAGCCTTTGCTTTCTTGTACCATTTAGCATATCTGTGCACAAATACAAATGCTTTGCCCCTTCTTTCTTTTACTTAAAGCACTTTTCAAAATTGGACAAATCCAAAACATGCCTAATTACTGAATTAGTAGTGCATGATGTTAAAAGTAAATTTAATACCCTTTTTTTAAAATTTTTTTCTTATTCTTTGGCCCCATATGTGTCTTATCAATTGCAAATCCTGATCAGAGCCCACCTTCCCCATTTATCTTTATTTTTATTCTTTTTTTCTGGTTGGGTGTGCGTACTGGATAATTATAATCCTTTACACTAAAATTGAATAAGAGGAGAGTCTCTGTCACTTGACTTAATCACACCCATTTGATTTTTGTGGGTTTAATGGGTGGTTACATTGAGCTTGTCTTATCAATTTTAACCCATTCAAATGTCTAGTAATTGTTTAGACTTTAAGGCTTCGGTAGAAATCTTAACCTGCTCGACATATTACGTGTAACGTCAGTTAACTTTGATCCTGGCCCTATATTTGACAGATTCATAAAACCGCGTCCTTGGAGGGAGTAAAAAAAACAAAAGGGAAAAAAATTATATATATAAACCATGAAGCCCTATTTATACGAAACAAATGAAAGTCAAAAGGAATGTCCTTAGTAATTAATTCGAATGAATACAGAACTAACTCTAATTGAATATACAATGCTCGATTTATCTAGTATATGAAGATTATCACGTGTGAGTGTCCGCATTTTAAACAATGTTGATTTAGCATATTGGTTAAAATGTCCGTGTACTCAAGTGTTGACTTCACTAGTAATGGAGTCCTCTTAAGTGTCTTGACTGAGTTTGCTCTTCAATTCGAGTCGCAGGGAAGTCGCCCGTGCCTCTCGGTTCGAGCGGAGACTTCTAGTATGGATTGTGGTACGGACTTAAAGGTGTCTCTCACAATTAGGACCCTCCCTAGGATACCTCGTGGTCAAAATTTTTAAAAAAAAAATGTCCATGTACTTTTTCTGTAAATATGTTTATATATTTTGCAGTGTATATTGATTAAAAAATGAAAACGAGAGGGTTTATAAGCAAATATAAAAAAATGAAAAAGTAAAAGCGGGTATCCCATTAAAAATAATAAAGAGTTAGGGCAAAATATGTTTTAAGTTTTTTTTTTTATTAGTGACACAGCTAATTAATAACAAAATCATGATTTCCTCTTTAATGGCTGGAATTTTTTGTTGCATTAGTTTAATAATGAGATTACCTGCTTTTGCATCATTTAAATAAATAAAATATCGCCGACTTGGAATCGTGAGTTTCTTTGTACAAAGACCAGCCACCAGTGTGGCCAAAATGCATGATGTATATATGTAGCATCTTCGACGTTAGTCACGCCAATAGTTGGATAACACGTGGTAGTAGCTTATTGGTGTATAATTTCAGTGTTGCATTCCGGTCAAGCACAGGACCATACGCGTGCGACGAACCTTCTGCAGGTTTGGATTGAAACAGTAAAAGGGCGTGACTAAAATTCAACATGCGCTTGGATCATTTGGAGAAAGTAGTAAATGTTTTGGTGTCTGTACATAAATACGATGAACTGTGAGGATCTCAAATATAATTGTGAAAGAATAAAAAAATTCAAATTTTATTTTATAATAAAATACTGTTATCTCGCAAGTACATGTTACGAAAAGTCGACTGGGAACCGGGAGTAATGAAGGATTATATATGAGTAATGATACAGTCACAAATTCTTGTATAAATTTATTTTGTATAAATTGACGTGGAATTAATTTATTAGTTGAATGAAAATATAAATTAATAAAAACAAATCATGTGGGCCAAGTGATATTTAATTCAACCAATCTTATCACGCCACATTAGTTTGTACAAAATAAGTTTGTACAAGAGTTTGTGGCTGTATCATTACTCATTATATATATGTATATATATATTGGGATTGTGGAGAGGCCAAGTCATAAAATCTTTTAGTGGAGTCCTACAAAATTTTATGTAAATTTTTTATGTCAACTTCACTCAAATTTATTATCTTGTTTTGCATAGAGCATCTCTTGTACAAACAAATCAAATTGAAATATTTTGCATTTCCTCTAAGTTAATACTAAAGATTTTAGTATTTGAATCATAACTTAATTCATAATTGATGTGATATTTAATAAATATGTGATACAAAATAGTAGTTAATACTTATGTATTAGAATATTTAACATTATGAATATACTGGGTGTCTTAAAATTTATCAAAATGCTGTCACTTCTCTAGTTTTCTTATAGTATTGCAAAATATCCATTTTTTTTTCAAACTATAAAACATATTCAACTTGTCTTACTTTTTTTTTTTTTTAAATATATGCCCCTTTTTATTTTGTTTTTCCACACCCTTCTTTTCTTTTGTTTTAGATTTAAAAAAAATCCCCTCAGAAGTTTCAACAATTGTAGCCACTCAAAATAATATCTCACAAACACTCGTATACATCTATCATACTATTTGCTATAATGCTTACGGTGTTCGTAGTTGTCCGTGATGAGATAAAAAGATTCAACACGAAATGAACATATAATTAATCTCATTAAATTTACCCTTCGTTTCTTTTCAATTATTCCCAATACTTAAACTTATTTGCTACTATTAATTCCTTCACTCGCCTTTCCCTCTTGCAAGATAAAACCGAAACCACATTCCCACATTTATTCACCATAAAATTGTGGCTCCGGCATTTCATCTACTATTTTGTACTTAAAAATTTAAACTCTCTAATAAATAAATAGGCTAGTGAACAATTTTATGTAAAGTAGGGGTGGGCAAATTCGGTTTGAGCTTATTAGTTAAAATGCCACTTCTTTTATATTATTTTACTTAAATTATTTGTTATTTTTTTGTGTCCGTAATCTGAATTGATACCTCTTTTATATTATTCATATCTACTTTGATATCTACATAACAATTTAAATATACGTCTATACAAGTTTACAGCATAATACATCCTAATAAAGAAGTTTTTAACATGTTCATTCAAAACAAACTCACAAAATTAAAATAAACTTGAACAACATTTGACAATTAAAATATTGTGCATCTTGTCCGTCAAAACTTATGGTCCAATTACTTTTGATTTGTCAAAATCTACATAAAATGATAAATATAATTAGTTGGATTGCTTAACTTAGAATATAATATAATTATATAATATTTATGGATTGGATCGGTTTGAATTGGTTTGGAATCCTTCCAAACCGAGTAATGTCGGTTTGCAATCCAATAAACCGAAACCAGTTTTTTTACTAATGAAACCGATCCAAACTGATCCAAATGGTCGGTTTGGATCGGTTCGGTTAAAATATGCACACCCCTAATGTAAAGTGAGATATGTATGGATAATATTGTGCTAAAAATGGGGTCTAATTATTTCATCTCATTGGCCATGTGCGCACTAGCCGTGCATCATCACCCATCATCTTATGTAATTTCGCATTCTTCGTCTAATTTATCATCACTATTTTATTTAATTAGCCGATAAGGTAAAATAAAGATTAGAGTCAATTATATTGACCTCTGTGTCTACAGTAACAATCAAGATCTAAAATTTAACTTTAAATAAGACCTAAAAAAAAATTATAATAAATAAAGAGATCGAATGAGGTGGTATGAGGTCAAAACAAGGGTGCTCGATACATGTAACCACCTAATTTGCGGAGTCTTATTTGCGGTATAATTCACCTCAAAACATCACAATTAGAGATCACACCAACTTGTCCACAGCATGTCTCTTTTGGTGTATTATCCAAGATTTTATCAGCTGAATATCATCAAACATTTTACTTGCCCTTTCGTCTTCTTTGTCTATTGCAATTAAAATTCAAAAAAGTGGCAATTATCAACCTACGTTAGATAACTCTCCATCAACTAGAAGTTTCGTCTACACAAATCTTGTACATCATCTTATCAGATCACATAAATCTTTTTATGCGTTGATTTTTTTTTTAATTAATTTTTTTTTTAAAAGTTGACGTATTCATCAATGGTAAATATATGGTTAGGTTAGGTATGCTCAATTCAAGCATGCCACTACCTACACCAATAATGCTAGGTATTCATAATTGGAATGTAAAATTTATATTTCCGTTAGTATGACACTTTTAAGATTTTTACTTTTGTATTATATCATTAATTTGATAGCTTTTCTTTCACCGATAAACAAATAACAACGAAAGATTACGTTATTTTGAATTAATTTTTTTTTTATTCTTGCATTCCATCGTTGTACATACACGCCTATATATAATATATTTATAACGTTACATTCACCAAATTTTCAGTCGTTTTTGTCAATATTTTGACTCCCAAGTCTCAACAATTTTTTTTTCTTTAGGTGAAAATTTCCAAATGTATTGTATTGTATTTTATCGGAAAATAACTGGGGACGTCAATAAAGATAATATCATACTATTTTAGCTTTATAATTGCATTTGTATATACAAATGCTATCACATGATACAGAATGACAACATCGCATGGTACTTCTTGGTTATTTAATAATTTTAATCAATCCCATTGAATAATCATTCACGAAGTGCTATTAATAAAATTGTGTCGTAGTGGTCACAATTGGATACCTTATTAGCATATGGAACCTGCTCACCAGGTGTTAGCTTTAGATAAAGGGGTCTGTATATCTCAGTAATCTCACTTAACTCATAGTTTAGTGCTAATGACAACTCCCTTGTGACACCTAACATAACAATGTGGGATTGTTTGGTAAAGGGATAATTTCGTAAATTCCCCCCCAAAAAAATGCGGGATAATCCCGACATTGACAA
>NW_006262339.1:4872496-4892162 GCF_000493195.1 Citrus x clementina | reverse complement strand
ATACAATCCATTTCCATAAACAATTTTTTTTTTTTTTTTTAAAAAAGAAAGAATTGAAGGTCATTGGTTATGCCGAAAGAGAAGATTAGGGCTCTCTACCCTCTTCTTAATTAAAGACGGGCTCCGATTTGTTGTTTTTTTTTATTTACTCGAATTTAGTTGAAGACAAGCGAACTTGTTGTGTCTCACCACATGCTTGCAATCATGCACCCTCACCCCACATTCGCTGTGCACGTGGCGTCTGCATTTCCAACCTAATTACACTCGACGGACCCACAACGCCACATCCTCGTTTACATACAACAATCAAACCGGATTATAAAAAAAGAAAAAAAAAGAGCGTGATCCTGACGTGGGGCCGCGGTCTAAATCATTTATGCAATACCTTACGTGTCCTTTAAAATAAATGTTTCGGTGTGAGTGTTCTGTACACTAACTTTGTTTCCTTATTGAGAAGATTTACCAAGGAAACTAAGAAAAGAACCGAGGAGAAGAGAAGTGGCCGATCTAACAAAGCACCATCGGTTATGAAGTTCTTTGTTGGGACCCACCATTATGTCTTGACCCCCCCCTTTTTTTCCTTTTTTTAAAGAAAAAAAGGGTTTTTTTTAATGTGCTAATAAAATTCGATAAAATTAAGAAATATCAATAATTTTAAGTGTATAAACTCTATTCATATAAACTGATAACCACCATAAATTTTAAAAAAAGTAAAAACATTTTTATAAATCATATTTATATCTTACTAAGGTCATGTTTCATTTTCTATAAAAAAGAAAAAAGTGGTATTTTTTTTGAGTGATAAGAAGTCGCATTTCATTAATATTTTTTTTTAAAAAAAGTCATATATATTTTTTATTAATGGGATCGGTCGCATCTTCCAATTATGTGATTGAATGGACGGTCCATAATCTGTATGATAAAGAGGATGTAATGTTAACAAAAACACCGTAGACATAAAAATGTATTATTAATAACATTACAATTTACGTCAAACTTGTATAACGAATGACATTTATATAGGTCGTGTTAATCTGCATGACTTTTTATTCATTGACTATTCACTGGGGAAGCCCAAAAGACTGATGATTATTGGCCGTCCGATTTTGAACATGACGTGAGTTGGCTTTGGGTCAAAATCTTTCGTTGGAAAAGCCTTGTGCTTGTAATCACACGGCTAAGATTTCTGTATTCCTGTTGGTTTTCTTAGTACGATTTTTAGACTTGTGGGTCGACCAAATTATTCAGAAAGTAAGCTGAAACCAAAAATTAGAAATAAGGAAAAAAAAATAAAAGAAAAAAAGGAAACTCACATGGGTACCAAAATCAGTCAAATTCATGGGATACCCACCGTGTATCATGGGCTTGGCATAGTATTTGTCTCGTTAAGTTTTTGTAAAATTGATGTCAATTAAAAAATAAATAAATGCTAAATTGGAGGTGGAAAAGAATAATTATATTGTAATAAATGTCCCTTTTTGTGGTGATGCTTTTGGTTTTAGCTTTTTTACAAGTCTTATCTTTACAATGACAGGCCACTTAAGTTACGTTAATCACAGCCGTACTCACTACCCTCAGATCTAAAACCTAAATTAAATTGAAAATCTTGACCGAATTACATTTCAGTGGGGCCCAATGTCGATATAATTCGAAGCTTCCCCCAATGAAATCGTCGCACATGTGAGTTGTGACCACGAAATGTAGCGTAGAGGGTGACTCTAGTTTTTCTTCCTTTTATAAATAAAGACTGATTTTAATATTTATCAACATCATGTCATCACATAAAACATACAGAACAGAATATTATTAATATTATCTTGTACAAAATACCCAAAAAAAAAAAGAAAAACATAATATACAAAGGAAAATGCCAAACAAACACCCTCTTTGCTTTTTTCACCTTTTTTGTTGTTCTCTGCCATTTATTTTTGTTTTAATTTTCTCTAAAACCATAAGTTTAATATCTGGCTTTTTTTTTTTTTTTTTTGCCCCCTTTTGGTTTAACAAAGAAGAGATGCCTATGGTCAACAGAATATATGCAATTATATTCTTTGCAATGTTTCACTTCGGAATGGGTTTTTTTAAAAAAATAATAACTGATTTTTTAAATAAGAAGAAATAAATAAATATGGAATTGAAATCTTTCAGTCTTTCTATTTTTTTTTTCTTTTGGTAACATGAAAATAATAATAATAATAATAATAATAAAAGTAAAATAAAGAGTGAGAGCTGAACATTTTACATTTTTACTTCACAATACATACAACTATACAACAACAAAAGGTCATATATTATTTATACACACAAACACTTCTCTTTCTTCTTCTTCTTCTTCTTCTGCTTCTTCTCTTTCACATTTTAACAGCCATTTAATTAGATTCTCTCTCAATGGCCTTTTACTTTTTCCATTTGATTGTACAGATTCCCAGCTGAGAAACCCATCTCTATCTTTTCATTTCTTATTGTATTTTTGTCATTATTTTTTTTTGTGATTTTTAAAATAACAATTAAATAAATAAGACCACATAACCAACCAAAAAAAAAAAAAACTGAGAAAATACTGTACTGGGTCTTTGGCTTTTAATATTTTTTCAGCAAAGCTTTGTTGCTGAGAAGCCTTTCTTGTTTGTGCCCAGCTGTGTTTGTATATGCCATATGAGGCTTGAAGAAATATAGATTAAAAAAAACAGTTTTTTTTTTTTATTCTTACAAATTTATTAATTTTCGTTTCAACTTTTGTCAATAAATTTGCCCTTTTTCCCTTTTGTTTACCAGAATTTTGTTAGAATTATTTCCTTTAAAGGGTTAAAAAAAAAAAAAAACTAAGGGAAGGACATGGGAAAGCAAGGTCCTTGCTATCACTGTGGAGTTACAAGTGAGTTCTTGTTTCTCCATTTTTTAAGGAAAAAATGTGTTCTTCAATTTTTGTATTTTATTTTGTTTGTTTGATATATGAATATGCATATTGGATGAGTAATTCTATGATTGAAGGGAATAAACTATGTGCAAAAAGCTAATGAATTGAGAATATGGGCTGTATTGTTGTGTGATTTTGCTTGTGTGTGGATTCTGAAACACAGCTGTCTTGTTTATTTGAACTGATACTGCTTTCAATTCCAGTTTTTCATTGAGTCCAAGTACTCAGTTTTTCTTGTTTGACTGTCTATCACAGTTTTCAACTTGTTTCAGAGTTGAGTTTGGACTCTTCATCAAATTGTTGGAAATCACTTTGTCAATATCAGATTGAGAAATAGCTCAAGCTGAACTTTTTGTATGAATTTTTTGCTTACTGAATTATTCAATATGAGAAAAAAATAAATGTAGTTTCTACAACATCAGGAATGTGAATTTTTTTTAGCTTAGTTTAACCTCAGTGGCGAATCTATTGCCCACATTCCTGTTTTTAAAGAGTGAATCCAATGTAGGATTAGAGCTGAAGAGTACTTGCTAATAAGTGCTTGAACTGTTTTTACTGATTAACTTGTGCTGCTTCTCCAACTGCTTATTGAAATTACTTTCATTTAGTTACTTTTATTTCAGTTCAAAACTACTTTCTTCCGTTTTCTTGATGTTGAGCTTTTGTTTCTAATTGCATCCTATTGTCTTTTGAAGTTGACAAACTCTCCCATTCACCTGCTAAGAAGTTTCTTGAACTAGTTCCAAATGCATCATTACGTTATTTGTTTGTCTGTGAAAGTGTGCAGCACAACATTTGTTTTTGATTTCCCGCAAGCATTTGTTGGGACTGAGCTGTGAGTGAGGTTTATTAAAGTTGCTTCTCCTTAGTTGTAGCAACTTCAGTGTTATCTTCAATGCCAACACTATTCTTTGGCATAGAAGTTGGAATGATGCAAATTTGAATCAATGTTGAATAGGTTTTGGATAGCCAAACACTCAGAAATGGTCATGTTGAGAGGAAACCTCAAGACCAATACCAGATGGTGGTGTAACGAGGAAGAAAATTCTATTTCTTTGTACATGTAATTAGAGTATCTATGAGAATTATGCCCTTGTTCCACCCTAAAGGTCAATGCCTTTATTTATATATTTTGATAAGAAGCTCAGTAGAGAAAGAAAGGAAAAATCGGGAAGAAAGAGCAATGGCTTTGTTGATCACTTAGAAAAGGCCTGATCATAAATTGCTTATGATGAGAGGAGGTGCATCCTAAATCCTGTTTTAGTTTGGGTACAGAAAGAGTGAGAATATTGATATGTTGAATCGACATGAACAAATATTGAAATCCGCCACATGAAAGATGTATATTAGCCCAAGCCTGAGAAGCTATTTCTATTAGAAATTTACTGGAATGCTTTTCATATCCATTTCTCCCAAATATATACTTCTCTCGGTGATTAGCTTTCTATCTTCTATTCAAAATCTCTTTGTTGTTTCACCTGTATTTGTTAACAACTCTTGTCCAATAGAGCCTTCATCCTTGTCTATGCATTAGCTGAAGTGCATATTTTGACAAATCATTTTCCTGCTGAATGTTCCTGCTGTTTGTGTGGCTGTTAAATTTATTGACAATGAGGAGCTCTAGATGACCATTAGTTCATCTTCTAAGTCTATCTTACTTACATATTTAATCATATTTGTAAATGGATTTATTTGATGTCTATTATTGCTAACAATCAAGTGTTGTAATAGGCACTCCTCTTTGGCGCAATGGGCCTCCTGAGAAGCCTGTACTGTGCAATGCCTGTGGATCTCGGTGGAGGACAAAGGGAACTCTTGCAAACTATACCCCACTTCATGCTCGGGCTGAACCAGATGATTATGAGGATCACAGGGTTTCCAAAGTTAAGAGCATATCTATTAACAAGAACAAAGATGTGAAAGTTCTCAAGCGAAAGTCAAATTATGACAATGTGGTAGTTGGGGGTTTTGCCCCTGATTACAACCATGGATACCGGAAGGTTGTTGATGAAGACACAAGTAATAGATCTAGTTCGGGGTCTGCCATATCTAATTCTGAGAGCTGTGTACAATTTGGGAGTGCAGATGCTAGTGATTTGACAGGTTGGGCACTCAATAAAGTTCATCTTCGTTGCCCCTTTTGAGTGAAATTTTTTTATACCAGGCCATCACTAGAGTTGCATAATCCATTGCTCAGTTTCATGTAAATTTTAAAAAGAGTTAAGAACATTGGTATTGCGTCAGCTACCGTATGATATATGAATCCAGTAAATTAGAGAAAAGTAACTTAACTGTTCCAGAATCTATCTGTGTGGAATGCCAACTGCTTGCTTGACTAGTTCAAGTGCCATTGATTCAATAATTTATCGACCTTACTGTGCTTGGTAATTCTGCCTCTGAAGTATTTTCCTGATGCTTTTCTTGTCAGGTCCAGCCCAATCAAATGTGTGGGACTCGGTGGTACCTTCTAAGAAGAGAACCTGTGTCAATCGTCCAAAGCAATCTCCAGTTGAGAAGCTTACTAAAGATTTGTATACTATTTTACATGAACAACAGTCTTCATACTTCTCTGGATCATCAGAAGAGGATTTGCTTTTTGAAAGTGAAACACCAATGGTGTCTGTCGAGATAGGACATGGAAGTGTTCTCATTAGACATCCCAGTTCCATAGCACGAGAAGAGGAATCTGAAGCTAGTTCCTTGTCAGTTGAAAACAAACAGTACTTAGTAAATGAGTCATACTCTCGTTCTGCAACCCTTCATGTATATAATGATTACCAGGGTGTAAACTTTTCAAGTCGTAACATGGACAAAGCAAAGAACTTCATTGAACAAGGCATGCAACAAGATCAACTTAAGAGGTAACTTCTTTGGGAATGGTAAAAACATATGAAAGCCCTTTTGTCAATTATCTATTTTTAAGAGATTGAAAACAAAAGTAATGGTTTCTAATTTAAACCCTCCCCTATATAATGAGCATGCAACATAACTACAAAATGGAGATTATTAGCTTGGTTAACATTTCTGTTTTTTGGCATTTCAGGGACAAATCTCAGCAGGAAAAATTACAAATCCTGGGGAGTCATAATTCACCGCTATGTGAAATAGACTTGAATGTAAGTGGTATTAAGTTGGTCTTTGTCTGGTGGTCATACAAAAACCATTGATTTGAACTTGATGTTATCTGTTAGCATTCTACTGAGAAGGCTTTGGTAAAATTATATATATATATATATATATATATATATTGAAGCTTACTTTCAGCTGTGCATTTCTCAATATGAAGCATGTCAAACTGAGTTATGTATATGGTATATGGGTTACCGTGTTTCACTTTCTCATTGTTATGCACTCTCAAAGTTTCACTTTGAATTTCTTCTGAAGGATCTTTGTGAATCTACCCTAAATTACTCATACAGCAGTGTGACTTGCATCGTTGTATTTATCTATTGTGCAGAATATTTCTGCTTGAACATTGTTCTGTTTTAAATTGTTGAGAGATATCATGGTCAGTATTCATATTTGGTGTAGGATATTCTCAATTTTAAGGAGTTTGTGGGACACTTGACGCACGAGGAGCAGCAGCAATTACTGAAGTATCTACCTCTTAATGACACCACCGTATTTCCAGATAGGTCAGTCTCTTTCTCTTACATGTCTTTTATGCTATATGCAAGTGAATGTAGAGAATTTTTGAAATATGATCTATAGTGAAATAATGAATAAGGTTTCATTGCAGTGTAGTAAGGATAATCACACCAAATTGGATTGCAAGTGTGATATGCATAATAACCAAACCAATGGAATCCGGTCTTGAATAATGAGCAATTGATGGTCCTATTATGCATATTCAAACATTGGTGTTGAAGCAATTCATTTCATGTGGAATTTTAAAGAAAAGGTTTCAATTTTGAGGTGCATTATTGATGATATCATTGTTGCATGTGCAGCCTCAATAGTATGTTTGATAGCCTTCAATTCAAGGAGAATATATCTTCCTTTCAGCAACTGCTTGCAGAAGGGGTTTTTGATCTCTCATTCCTGGGGGTGGCAACCGAAGACTGCAGGACATTGAAAAGGCTTGCGTTATCTAATTTGACAACATCCAATTGGGTGGAGCACTATCAATCACTCAAGGTTTAAATTGAGTTTTTATTTGAATATCATTACTTTAAAATCTTTATCAGAACTTTTATTCCTTGGAAAGTTGATTGACAATTATCTTGCTAATTATTAGCTCACTTTATGGTTGCAGAAGTGTAAGAGTGGTACTGGAGGGTCATATGTTTCAAGAGGGCCAGATGCCGCTGCATCAAATAACATAATAAATGCCAAGAGATTACGTGATGGCCAAAATCAAAAGTTTCCAGGTTAGTCAAACTTGTGATAATGTGTCATTGAATGTTTCTGATCAGGTAAACACTACAAAAGGTTGGAGAGGTTCATTGATTCCCAACGTTGAAGACACAACTTAGGCTCTCCAATGAACAAAGAGAAACCAAACGGGAGACTAATAAATAGGATTATGATAAGCTGAAGGGTACTTTGTTCCTAGCAAGTATAACATGCACTAGGATTACCGATGTGGTTAAAATCAATCCTTCCAATCTAGGCTTCAATCCCGGATCTGTAATTTCTGTTCACATAATTTCCAATTGCTTATGGCACACAGTTTTAAGTTCCGTTGCAGTAAACATATACATGCAATATCATAGAGGATACACATTTCTTTCTGTTGACACAGTTAAGCCTCAACAATTTCCCCTACATACATATTCTGTCCCGATAATCCTAAGGACCTGACACTCACAAATACCACTACCACTTTTAGAGGATAGATTTTTGGGGAAATTTTAATGAAACAGATGATTGGCTTAAAACATCTTTAGCACAGATTATGGATAATATATTAGAAATTTGAATTAATCTCTGTTGGTGCACCGTTGCATGTGTGGATACATCTAAACTCAAAGACGTCTTTTCAATTTGAAGGGTTAGTGTTGACAACTTGGTTGACTAACCCCATGATCAAGTGACAGGCTTTTGTAATGGCATAATAAATACATCACAGTATAAATTGATTGTCAATGGTCTTCTGTAACCATTACAATATTGTACATTGGAACTGCTCCCTAAAAGTATCTTTGCTCTTTCAGAAGCAAAAAATATTATGAAGAGCCCCAAAAGGGTGACTGTGAAGGCTACCTATGAAAACAAGGAATTCATGGAAAATGATGGCTCTTGCTTTAGTCCAAGAAGTTTATTTGCCTTGCCTTCTGATGGTAGCTCCCTCATGCTCGAATCTCTGCATTTTGTTGATGAAAGTTCTGATCAAGATCTGCTGCTGGACGTGCCATCCAATGGCTCATTTCCACAGGCAGAGCTCCTTCACCCATCTTTAAGTTTTGGCCAACAGGCAAGCAGTAGTAGCTCAGCATACCCGAATCATGCCCGACCATAGCAGAATTGGTCCAAATAGTACTTTGATTACTAGGGCCATGTAAGTCTGCAGACTGCCTCCTTCAGTGCTTGTCCGATGGATGCTCTATGCATGCCAACTACTAAAGTTCTGTGAATGACGTTTGCTGGTTGATCTTTTTCCCTTGATCTTTTCGAACATGGAATGCTAAGAGATAAATTTGGCTTGGGTGGGCTTTTTTGTATAGGTTGACAACAGACTGTAATATATAGCTCAAGATGCTGTAGAGGGGCGATTTTCAGAGTTATGTATGCAAATATAATGTTTGCCATGCAAAATAACTTGCCACATCCTCTTGGAGCCGTTGCTTCAGTTTCATAGATTTTACCCAGCCACAAAGGGAGGGATGCATGTGAATTAAGTTGGTAAGTAACCATTATATTTATGCTTCTTGGCTGGACAACTGCATAGTTCAGTTGGTCATGTCAGTCCCGAAGATATATGGGAAAAGAAGAAACGTTCGCTCTTTTGATGCTTATTGTGAATAATCGACTTCATTAGTGGGTCAATCATTCTAGGATGTAGGAACAGTGATCTGTAAGATCATATTTTACGTTGCTAGTTGATTCTCTTAGATGTGAGAAT
Organism: Citrus x clementina; assembly: GCF_000493195.1. Classification (NCBI taxonomy): domain Eukaryota; kingdom Viridiplantae; phylum Streptophyta; class Magnoliopsida; order Sapindales; family Rutaceae; genus Citrus; species Citrus x clementina. The sequence continues at coordinate 4,883,181 of NW_006262339.1, read as the reverse complement.
ATAAGAACTTTGTGCACATCAATTTGAACATAGCTTAATACCATTAGCCCGGTTTAAATAAATTGTGCACGACCACCAAACATCACTACTTATTTGAGCATTTGAAAATGCTCAACGTAACTTTGTAGAATTACCCGGTTAAATCTTATGAACAACAAAGATGAAATACTTATTACACATCTAAAATTTTACTTATTTCTTGTTTGGGCGGATTATCAATTCTCTGTGCTAAAAAATGGGGGCATCATTTCCATGAACAACTAACCGGTTAATGAGAATCCATTAATAAGCAAAGTCTGATGACCTCATGAAGTTTTATCCGCAGAAAAACTGCAAGATGGATCCCTATAACTATAAGAGCAATAAAAGAAAACTCCCAAAGTCAAATTGTGCAACTGCATACAGCCGATGCACGTGCATTTGAAGAGAGCCAATCATAGATTCATAGTGCTATTATCCTGACTTGGGAAAGCAACATTTTGCCTGATTGCCTCAACATATTAAATCAACTATTTTAAATTTCAATTTAACAGGTACGACTATGCATTGATAGATATGTAAATACTTATATAATGTACATTTCCTGAAATGAAGGGGAAGAATGAGAATAGCTATAAATACCTTGTTTCTTCTTTGACAAATTTTAGCAAAATCCTTTTCAATTGGATCCTTAAATTTAGGCTAAGTAACAGGGCTTGACTTCATACAATAAATAAGTCCAACCAACAACTGTCTTATCAAACCAGTATTACACACACATAGAGCTCAGTTAAGGAACACTAGTAGCTGAAATATATATAGTTATGTACAAGATTTTTTGCGTAAAAATGTGTTGATGCTCCAAAGTCCAAACACGCACCTCATGTAAAGCTCCCAAACCAAGTAACACCGACAGCATCCCATTATTGATCCACAAATGCACTTATCTTCCAATTTATAAGTTCAATATGCTCCAACATACATCCTCCCATTGGTAACAACCAACAATAACATCCCTAACTGTATAGGCCAGCAGCAGTTGGGGAAACAGGTTCACATCCAAGAACAATAGGATTTCCAAAACCTCTGTTCAGTTCGAAACCCATCATACCAATGTCCATAAAAACCCTATGTCCACTTATATACATGTTATAGATGATTCTTTATCTCATAGCTACGGAAAAGACAAGCCCCGACTCTTTGCAACATCCAAGATGCTTTTACTCTCAAGGCTATGATCATAATCACAATTCCTTGCCAGCATCCTCAAGACATCCAAAAGCGTGATCTCCTTATAATCATTCCTAGCATCCCTCTCTCCCTTTCCACAAATTGTCACCGGCAATGAGCGTATCGCGCGAGTTCTTCTCCCCATTTCACATGAGTTATGAACGCTTGGACCAGTATACCTATACTTGTCAATGTCCTCTTTGCTCTTTCGCCCCGAAATTGAAGTTCCCTTACCATTTCCATTGTTGCCTACTGATCTATAACCTTCCCCATTTCTTATAATGCGCTCTAAACCTTCACTAAATCTTAAATCCCTATCAGTAGCTTCAGTTTCTAATCCTAAATTGTCAGTTGAAAAGTCTAGCTTCCTTTTGGAAGAACTATCTCCACTAGCTTCACTACTTTGATTACTTTGATGAGATTTATATTCGTGATTGTACGGACTGCCTTTATTAGAATTCAATTTCTCCAAAGATTTCATTATTTTCTTTACACTTTCCCCTAAACATCGTTTTGGAGATTCCGAACGAAAACTGTTATCCGAAATTTTCGATTTTTTCTTTAGAGATTCGATTAGACGTTCACTGGCAGCTAATTCTCTCTTCAGAACCCTAATTTTGTTTAATTCAGATTGAATTACCTCGTTTGCACTGCCGGATCTCTGCGTCAACTCCACCTCTGTGAACCCTAAATCGGTATCCGTCCCCAAATCGACCGTCTTTTCGCCCTCCGTACAACCCCCTTCAGCTTCTTCTTCAATAACAACCCTTTGATTATCTCGATGATCGTCGGAGCTGGAGATTAGGGTATCTTCAGGTGGGGTATGGAAAATTTCGTTATCTTTAAGGGCATTATTGTCATTCTCGTCGTTGTCCGACATACTATCAGGAGGAGTAATCATCATGATGCCGGTTAATTGCTCGTCAATTTCCCCGGAAGCTTGCGGGTCCTCTTCCGGTTCGCCCACGAACCGACAGTGACGCAAGTGTTCTTCCTGGGAGGATGACACCTGGCAGAGTTTGGTGATTGAGGCGAAAGGATCGTCGGCTTCCATTTTTCAGGTTTGAAATTTTGGGCGAAAGGTGAAGTGGGGAGAATTTCGGAACTATTCTGATTTCAATTTTAGGGTTTTGTCTATTTATTGGCGGCTTCATCGTTTTTGACTTTTTGGTCCTTTTGAAGGATTCCCGCCCTTTTTTGTATCAATCAACGGCCGGTAATAAGATCAACGGTGGATATTTAAAGCATTTTGCAAATTTTACCATTTTCCATTAAATTTGTGAATTTTGTTTACTTATGATATTTTTCTAATTATATATTTATAAAAAAAAATATTTTTTTTTTTAGTTTTTTATCTAATTGAAGTTATAACTTAAACGAGCCATGGCCAACTTGTACAGTTTGTTTTAAGAACTTTCAATCTTTCATTCCACACTTTCATGTGCCTTGCTGACTTCTTATTTCAAAACAACAAGTCATTTCTTCAACCTTCCCTAAAATCAAATCAAATGAACTTGTTTCGTTTGCACCAGCAAAGCTCGATTTCAATATTTGTTACAACTTGAATCTGCCTTCACTTATTGTAAACTGCTACATGCTTCAAATCTCTTATTAAAGAGCAAAACTAAGATGTTTTTCCTGGAGAATTTAATCATAATATAGTTTCCCGAATATTTTAATCAAAGGTTACAAAATTACGTGCAATAATCATTGGGGTGTTAGGAAGTTAACTGCTACTTTGGTTCTATGCTTTCCGTGCCTAGTTTTTTTTGTCTTTAATTTGTGAAACTTTTTTCCTTCGGGAAGAGAGAGTTACACGTTACTCATATGTATAGGTTCTGTCTAATTGTTTCCAAAAGGTCCATAACGTTGTAAATAAGGAGATTTAGTATTAAATTTAGGAAAACATCATTAAAGTGGACAACACAGAGAATGTTGAGGGAGGAGGAAATATTAAAATCAATGTGACATTCATGAAAATATTTGTATCTAAAATTTGTTATAAAAATTATTCTTTGTCATTTTGTGGTCGATCGATAAATTCGAGGCTCGTCCTCATTAATTAACATTTTTTTTAAAGATTTTTAAGATTGAGATATTAAAATCTAGTACTTTTCCCTTCTTTTTTTTTATTTTTTTTTAATAATATAGTACTTGCGAAAGCTAAAGACGAAGGTAATAATTTAAATATTATGTTTATTAGTGAAACAATGACATTATGGATATAAAATGGGTTTGATTTGAGTTGGGTTGGGTTCGGTTTTAGGCTTTTAGTTTATATTAGCTCGACCCTGGAAAAAGCCACCCTGACTTGGTTCTGTGCTTTTTGGAAAATTTATAAAAAAAAAATCCTAAAACTTTTGAGTTTTTCTTTTTAAATTGAACCCGATAACTTTTTAATATCACAACTAGCAAAATGATATTTTTTGGATAAAAACATCCCCCACATTTTAGATCCCTATTTGTCACACATAATGTGACTATGTGATCAAGTACTAGTCGCCTTGTCTGTGTATATATTTTGGGTTTTGTTCCAATATTTTTTTAACTCGAATTTTTGTTATTTTCAATAGTTTTTTTTATCTGTGAACTCAAATTAAGTACTTTAAGAATTCACATTATTTTATGAATTAAAAATAACAACATTTAAAAAAAAATTCACATAAATTTCAAACTTAAACCCTTAACTTAAAACATTAAAAAACACACATTGTGTGATACACTAACCTTAGCTTTAGGATTTATAATTGATGATTATATCTTTAGTTATGTATTGCTACATTTGTTTGATGAATTTGGTAATTTGTTGAAAGTGATGGTGTTTGATGATTTTGTGAAGCAGTGAGATTTGATGATTTTTTAAGAGTGGTATTGCTTTGGTAATTTTTTGAAAGTGATGAGGCCTATTCGGTTTAAAAACATTGTATTGAAATACAAGTATGCAACCCAAGAGGGGGGGTGAATTGGGATTTTAAAAATTATACAATACAATTCTCTCAACAATTTAATCTATTGCCTTAATCAAATTGAAAACAATAAATTCAATCATGCACAATATTAAAAGAGTAAGGGAAGAGAAAACAAACACAAAGATTTTTACGTGGTTCGGCAATCTCCGCCTACGTCCACGCCTCCAAGCTCACCGGGCTTGAGGATTTCACTAAGCTAGCCTCCCAAGGCTTCAAACGCTTACAATTGACTTCCAATGTGTCAATGGACCTTTACAACAAGAGATTATCCCCAATCTCTTAACCCAAGTGTATCCCAACACTTACAATCACTCAAAGTAGAAGATTACAAATTGTTTTTCTCTCACACAATATTTAAGATTAGAAATCAATGCCCAATGTGTGAATAGATGAAGAGAGAATGTGTTTAAAGCTTAATGAAGATTGTATTCTCGAATATAAGCTCAATGATTGTGTTGTGATCAATCTTGTTTGAATTTGGATGAGCTTATTTATAGTTAGAGCTGAAAATCTAGCCGTTACAAACTGTCGGACAGAAAACGGTTCGCCGTTAACCATAAACGGTTAACCGTTTCGTTTGGTCAAAGTTACCGTTGGGCCAAATTTCAAATAAACGATTAGCCGTTTAGGCTTACCCTTTCGCCGTTAATTTCCAGAAACCTGCAAAACAAATTTAGTTTAACCGCTCTTACTAAACGGTTCAAGGTTAGCAATCTGGAAATAATCGGTTAACCGTTTTCAGTAAACGGTTCACCGTTAGTTTCCAGAATCATCATTTTAACAATACTTTGCAGAACATGCTTTCTGGAAATTATCGGTTAGCCTTTTTTAAATAAACGGTTAGCCGTTTGCTACAGTGATTGCTACAGTAACCTGCACGGTGCACTTTTTTTAAAATTTACAGTTTGACCATAAAACTTTACAAAACTGTACTATAACCCAAAACGTTATGAAACTTTATAAATATGTCCAATTTCAGAATTTCTAAGTAATGCTTTGTTAATCCCAAAACTTTCTGAAATTATGTTATAGCCTAAAATGCTATGACACTTTTCAAATAAGTCCTTCACCAAAATTTCAAGCAATACTTGTTTATTTCAAAGTTTTCAAAATGTTTCAATTAAACTATAAACTTTGAAAAACAACCAATTTCATAAAATCATTTTTCCATTAAATATGAAACATTTATAATGTGAAAATAATGATTTATTTAAAAAGAATAAAAACAATCAATTTCATAAAATCATTTTTCCATTAAATACAAAACATTTATAATGTGAAAATAATGATTTATTTAAAAAGAATATTAAATAATTTGAGCTTAAAAGATTAATCATTCTTAATCTTGTTTGTTATCATCAAAATCAATATTATAGAAACATATATGTTAACATGTATTTGGCCAGTTATGATAACAATAAAAGTTAAGAGTTAGTTTCAAAAAATCCAAAGATTTTAAGACTATTTTCCAAGTTTGGTTTCCCCCCCCCCCCTCAAATTTCGTTCGGGAAAAAAAATCAAATATTTTAATAGTTAAAAAAGGAAAAAATTTAAAATTTAAAATTTAAAATGTTTTTTGTGGAATTTTGGGCTGGACCTTAACAATTTTAGTCTTAAATGGACCTAAGTCTTAGTGGACTTTTGATTCACAATGTAGCGTGTAGTGTTTAGAAATAAAAAGAGTAGGCCTGTTGACATTCCTTTAAATTCCTTCTAAAACCCCTCTTTAACCAAAATTATTTAAATAATAAAAATATCTTTTTTTTTAATGAATATTTGATTAAATATTTAAATAAATTATTCTTTTAATAATTTTTTCTGCCCGTCCTATTTCATAATTTATATTTAAATTATAAGTAAAAGTATTATTTTGAGAAACTTTAAGAGTTTATAATTATGAAAGTAGAAATTAGGTAACAAGATAAGAATAATTTACGCTTTTTGAATTCGTATAAATTTATAAATAAAAATATTAAAAAATTTTTAAGATAAAATTTAATGATGGGATGTGGACTTTTAATTTATATGTTAATATTTTATAAATTAATTTAAGGTATTTTAAAGAATAATGTAATTAAATTTTTTTAAAAGTTGTTGAAACTTGAAAGTTTCAGTCAAATAAAAAATTGCAAACCTTTTTCAGATGTGCGATTAGAGAATTTAATTTGATCTGAGGAACTACATAATGCCGTAAAAACAAAAATAATCAGGGACACGTGCACAAACCAAATTTATTTTTTGACACGCTCTTACAGCGAAAGGAAACTTCATTTTTGACTGGGTCATGCCTAAACAGTGACGGTGTAAGGGTAAGCAAGTAACTCGTGGTTTTCCGTTTTAGCGCCAAGGATTATTATTACTTACACCTGCCCACCGCAGTGAGCGAGCGAAATAATTCTAATTTTGGGAAGCACCTCACGACGTCGTTTATGACCGCCTTTAAATCAGAACCTCGTTTTTCACTCGCCTTAAAGCATGAATGTGAAGATAACAAATTTATTTTTCATTTTTCCAATACATCACACTGCACTTTTCGGAGAGGCCAAAACCTAAATCATTTCCGATATTGACTGTCGTGCAGTTAGATCTTGTGCTTTATTGACCGTTGATTCAGTCTAAATTCCAAATCCAGGTCTATTATTTACTTCTATATTTTGTGCTTCTGGTGGATTTTTTAAAAATTAATTTGATTAATTGGCTTCACTGAGAAAAATGCTGGAATATTGTGTGTTATTTAACTGAAGATAGCATTTTCGTTTTTTTTTTATAATTAGTTCAATTACTAGGTTTTAATCATTTTGATACTCGCATAATTGTTGTCTTCAACTTTTGTTTAGGTTTAATTTGATTGTTGTGATTATGAGATTTGTAGCTCAAATTCTGTGTGCTTACTGAGAAGATGCTGGAAAATGGCCTGAATTAGAGCCTGAATCTTTGTTTGTTCATTTGTTGTTTTATTATTTTTTAAAGCCTAGTTAGTTATATAATGACATATGATTTTATTTTCATGGATTGTTTACTGTCGATTTTTCTCATTTTCTTTCCATGTATTAGATTCTGAGCTTTGGGGTATGTATGTTCTGTTTGGTTTCCTAGAAAACAAGGTAAAAGAAACTTTTGCAGCCATTTGTTTAGTAGGATATTACATATGTAGACATGAGATACTGTTAGCATATTTAGTGTCGGCATCTTATTGTAAATCATTGAAGAATTTGGATCACTTTTGCATGAAGCAAGAAGAAACACCTGTGCTTTACTTGTGGAGAATAAGGTTCCATTATTAGAAGACTCCATCCGTTATAAGTAGATTTGGCATTTATTGCACTCTTTATTAGGGTTTGACATGTAACATATAAAGGAGGAGTTTCACTCATTGAATTTAACATTGTATATTCTGTGAACTTGTGATTAAGATTTCTATGTATTCTTGAGTGGAGAAGTATTTTAGGTTTGCGTCATTCAACCTTCCAATGTCTATCTGAACTTATGATTAACATCTTAGGGAGAAGTACTTTAATTGTGCCTATTCTCTAAACTCTATTGCGATTATGATCTTAGAGAGAAGCATTTTAGGTTTGCATCTATTCTCTAAACTCTATTGTGATTAAGATCTTCAGGAAAATTATTTCATGTTTGCTTGTGTTGAAGAGATGGAAGACTTGAGTCTTCAACCTTCCATTGTTTATTTTCTAAACTCGTATTGTGATTAAGATTTTCGGGAGAAGTATTTTAGGTTTGCTTGTGTTGAAGGGATTTCAAGGAAGCAGTAGACGATTTGCAACGATTGAAGGAGTTCAAGTTGCAGCAGACATTGAAGTCAAGTGGTGATTGCTAAGCAAGTTCATTGGGTTTGGTTTCACCAAGGGGACCAATACTCTTAATTGAATAAGTCCAAGAGGTTGTAATCTTTATTACTTAGTGAATTAATTAAAATTTAGGCATGGGTCGTTGTGGGTGTGTCCCCGTCCAAGGACTTAGGTAGTCGTTGTGGGTGGGGCCCTGTCCGTCAGGGGTGGGCAAACTCAGGTTTAGATAAACCCAATTGGGTTTCGAGTTAATCAGGTTGGGAAAAAGTCATCTGAACTCAACCTGAGTTTTTGTTCTGATCCAAGCCGAACATGAATTTAGGTTTAATTCGGATTGGAGTGGGTTAGGGTTAGATATAGATATAGAAATACAATACATAGAACAATATCGGGTTTAGATGTCTTGCTAATTCCGAAGTCAAGTTTATTTAAATTCAAACAATAAACCCCATTTTACAATTAATTTCAAAATTTTGAAATTAATTATTTAATATAATATAGTCATATACCATGAAAAACTTGGTGATGGTGGCTGTCGAGGTGGAACAAGCTGCAGGCTGGTGGAGCAAGCGGCAGCAGGTAGATTGCATCGGTGCGTTGCGGTAGCAGCAGGCAGCAGCAGTTGCGGTGCGGCAGATTGCTGTGGCACTTTGTAGCAGCAGCGATGGCTTGACTTCGTGCAGTCACGTCGGTTACTGCTGGCTGCTGCTTTGCACGGTTGTGTCCTGATTTCTATGTGTGTGTGTGCGCACGCGGCAGTGCGTGCCTGTGGCTGCTCAGTGTTTCCAACCTCCGGGGCCTGAGCTGCATGTGTCGTGTGTCTGTGTGTGGTGTACTGGTGTGAGTGCTGTGGTCATGTGCTCTGTGTGTGATACTGTGGTTTACAGATTTAGAATTTTGAGTTTTGTTTGTAACTTTGTGTGCTGCGGCTCTGCGTGTGTGAGTGTGAGTTTTGTTTACAGATTTCATTTCGATTAGGTTTACTGGTTTAGTTAATTTTATAGTTTTGTTTTAGATTTTTTTTTTGACCCAACCCAATTGGATCTTCAGATTGGATCATGTTGTAGTAAACATCACTCAATCGGATTGCACAAGTAATCTGATCCAATCCGAACCTGAACCTGAGATCGGATCGGGTTTGCGTCACCCCTCCTGTCTGTGGACTTAGGTAGTGTTCATGGGCGTGGCTCCATCCGTAGGTAATTGTTGTGGGCATGGCCCTGCAGACGTAAGAAGTCCTCATAAATCTTATGTCCCCTTTATCTTTATTTTTATTTTTTATTTTTACTTTCAATAATTTTTTTAACTAAATTTGGCTGAGTTTATAAACCGATCCAACAGATACTAATCTCTTATGTTGTTTGACTCATGTTGTTGTTTGCTTTCATTTATGCAAGGATTGTTAAATGTTGTTTAATTTAGTCTTTATGGGACCTGGAGACTACTGTAATTCTGAATCTTGAGATTCTTAGTAGTCTGCTATATCTAGTTTCTTCATATAAGGCTTTCTTTAATCTGTTTAATTCTGCGAAGGCATTTGCTTAAATTTCTGTTTAGTTAATGCAAAAAATTTAGTACAATTGCATTGTTCACTATTCAGTTATAAGTTTGTTGTTACTTCTCTTTTCTTACGTTCATCTTTTGGCTCATGGGAGTCTTTGCTCATTTGGTTCACCTTGTTGCTGTTATGCTCAATATTTAGTTTCTGAGTTATAATTGCTTTTTTTAATCTAGAGATTAATGATGATTATGTTTATTTTTCAGGTTGTTTTAATATTTCATGAGTTGGGATGGGGGTTATGGACAGTTTGCTGCAGACAGAGTCAGCTAGAGTTGTTTCATTACCTAATGGTAGTCATTCTGATGGTAGGTTGGGAAAAGCGCCTATGGAAAATGGCCACTGTGCTTCGCAAGGTGGTCCCAAGCATAAGCGGCGAAAAATTTCTGCTGTTCGAGATTTTCCACCCGGGTGTGGACCGTCTGCCTCAAGGATCAATTGGATACCTAATGAAGAAGCCATTGTTGGTGTAGTTAGGCCTGATGCTGAAAATGTTGTTGTCTCATCTAATCATGTGGATATGCTGGATCTAGTTAGTGCTGACCCGAATGGAACATTGTTGCTAGACACCGAAAATGTAAACACTTCAGGAGGCAAAATTTATGATGGGTCAAAAAATTTGAACATGATGCATATTGGTGTTTCAGATGAAGAGATGGTCCTGCAAAGTGGTTCAAAGGCACTATCCTCACCTAATTCGCGAAATGCTGTTCCACATTTAAGTAATCTGGAGAGAATTTTGACTAGAAATTATCCTCCTAGGAGAAGAGTTTCTGCTATCAGAGACTTTCCTCCCTTCTGTGGGCAAAATGCTTCAGTTCTTGGTAAAGAAGAGTGCATGGAAGCACATCCTTCTTTTAGGAGTTCACCTCAAGAGGAGTCTGATTCCAAAGGCAAACCATTAAAAGAGACTGTGAAGACTGATGAAAACCAAATCAGAGTGAACGGTTATGATGGAGATGTTTGCATGAATGAGTTTGGAGGCGATGTTTCTAAAATCACCAGTGGTAAAGTTCTTGCTGATTTTGAAGAGCATGCTACCATGGAAACAAAGAGTGAAACCTTAGCAACTTCTTCTAAGAAAATGATGACAGTTGCTCAGGAAGATACGGGTGAAATGAGTGTTGTATGTCCTCATGCAAC
>NW_006262339.1:4865020-4872414 GCF_000493195.1 Citrus x clementina | reverse complement strand
AGGGATATCGTGGTTTATGGAGAGCACAAACAGCTTGATGGAACCCGGTCAGATTTTTCTGTAAGTGACAATCAATTCCAAGAGGAAGATTCTGAAGGTTTACAGCTTGCATTGAACAGGGTTATTGTGCAAGGTCTAATGGCATCGCTGAACTGTCCATGGAGACGGGAGAAAGGGGTTTGCAAACCTAACTATGTTAGTGGTACAGGTCAAAGGGAAAGAAAGAAGCATAATTTGCTGCCACCTTCTAAATCTCCTTCTGAGGAAATTATCAAAGCAAAAGGCTCTGAAGGATCATACTGTAAGAGGAATTCATATTCAGGAAGAAATGCCTATGAAAATAGGAGTGCATTGGTGATGAGGGATGGGAAAGATTCTCTTGGGCATGATAGAGGACAAGAAAACTTTCATCTGGGTCAAAGATCGCATGTTTTTGATGTGACCCTCCCTCCTCATCCCAGGAGTTCAAGTGGTAAAGGTCCTGAAAATGATGCTATTGGTGCCCGAAACAAGGTGAGGGAGACATTGCGTCTGTTTCAAGCTGTTTGTAGGAAGCTGTTGCATGAAGAAGAAGCAAAACCCAGCAGACAAAATTCTCATAAGAGGGTTGATTATCTAGCAGCAAGGATTCTCAAGGACAAAAAGAAATACATCCCTGTCGACAAAAAAGTCATTGGATCGGTTCCAGGAGTTGAAGTGGGCGACGAGTTTCAATACAGGGTGGAGCTGAATATGATTGGTCTTCATCTCCAAATTCAGGGTGGTATAGATTATGTCAAGCGCAAGGGAAAAATTCTTGCTACAAGTATTGTAGCATCTGGGGGTTACGATGATAACTTGGACAACTCAGATGTTTTGATTTACACTGGTCAGGGAGGGAATGTGATGAACGGAGGCAAGGAACCTGAAGATCAGAAGCTTGAACGAGGGAATCTAGCTCTAGCGAACAGCATACATGAACAGAATCCTGTAAGAGTGATCCGTGGTGATACAAAGGCTGTAGAATCTAGGACGTACATTTATGATGGTCTGTATTTGGTGGAGAGATATTGGCAGGATGTGGGCTCACATGGTAAGCTGGTTTTCAAGTTTAAGTTGGCCCGAATTCCGGGTCAGCCGGAGCTTTCTTGGAAAGTGGTGAAGAAGTGCAAAAAATCTAAAGTACGTGAGGGTCTATGTGTTGATGATATCTCACAAGGAAAGGAGTTGATTCCCATTTGTGCTGTGAACACTGTAGATGATGAAAAGCCCCCATCATTTAAATACATAACCAATATTATATATCCTGATTGGTGCCGTCCTGTTCCTCCAAAGGGTTGTGATTGCACTAACGGATGTTCAGAGTTGGGGAAATGTGCTTGTGTGGCTAAAAATGGAGGGGAGCTTCCTTACAACCACAATGGGGCCATTGTTCAGGCAAAGCCCCTTGTCTATGAGTGTCGTCCTTCTTGCAAGTGCCCTCCTTCTTGCTATAATAGAGTCAGCCAGCAGGGTATCAAATTTCAGCTTGAGATCTTCAAAACTGAAGCACGGGGATGGGGTGTGAGATCACTAAATTCCATTCCTTCAGGAAGTTTTATCTGTGAGTACGCGGGGGAGCTCCTTGAAGAGAAGGAAGCGGAAAGAAGAACCAGTAATGATGAGTATCTATTTGATATTGGGAATAAGTATAGTGATGGTTCTCTTTGGGGTGGACTTTCGAATGTTATGCCTGATGCACCATCAAGTTCCTGTGGAGTTGTGGAGGATGGTGGATTTACCATTGATGCAGTGGAGTATGGCAATGTGGGGAGATTTGTTAACCACAGTTGTTCGCCTAATCTTTATGCCCAAAACGTCCTTTATGATCATGAGGACAAGAGAATGCCTCACATAATGCTCTTTGCTGCTGAGAACATTCCTCCCCTGCAAGAGCTGACTTATCATTACAATTACGTGATAGATCAAGTTTATGATTTGTCTGGCAACATTAAGAAGAAGAGTTGCTTTTGTGGTTCTTCAGAATGCACTGGTCGGTTGTACTGAGGGAGGTTAACAGTAGTAGTTTTGATTTTCATCAGAAAGGTACATTCAAGTGCCCTGTTAGTTATATCACTTGTTCCAAGTCCTAGCATCTTTCTGGCTCACCTATGCTCACAAATATGAGGATGTATGTGTCTGTCTGTATGTACGTCCGTGAAATTGCATTATGCTGTATTTGTTTGTTGGACAATACATTTAAATTTAAGTGCCCTGATAGTTTTTACGCTTTACTAAAAATACACCAAAAATTTAAGCCCCTTGTTAGTTTTTACGCTTTAATTTAAGTGCCCTAATATTCTACGTTTTATTAAAAATACACCAAAAATTTTTCTTTTGCAGGTTTTTTATTATTTTTCTACTTTTCCATTAATAGCATTAGATGATTTAACAGGATATTGATAAAGGACTATTTTATCCCTAAATGTAAAAAGATTATTTATTAGTTGTTGTTTTAGATATTTTTAGAATATGTTTTATTTTGAATTGATGGAAACAAACTGTAAACTCTATGTTCATCATGACTGGTTTTACATTGTTATTTTTTGATTGACGGAAACAAGGTATAATGTTTAAAGTTTTCTATAACTACTTTTATGTTTCCTTTAAATGTTTTTGGGATAACTTTAATTGTTTTTACTGGTGATTTATTGCTTTCGAAGACTTGTTATTATAGTCAAAGATTCTTTAGGATGAATTATATGTGCAGAGGTTCTGAATTTATATTGTAAATGAACCACAAATTAGTTATGGTGGTTATTTTGGTGATTTTATATTGTTAAATTAGTAGGTTTGATGAATTTATCTAACTACATTTATAGCTGCTATTGGTTCCAACAGCTACAAATTGGAATTTTTTTTCGTCATTTAGGTACTAAGATTAAATAATATTTTAACGGTATAGTGGTCGTTTAATTAATATTCTATTAAATCTTTAATTATGTTAATGAAAAAGTAAAAAGGTGATATATTTTGTAAAGTTTACGTGGATAGCCACAAAAGAAAAAAAGTTTTATATTTTTTTATAAAGTGTCAAACAAAGAGTGGTTTGTAGATATTTATCATATTTTTATAAACAATTGACAAAAAATTTGGCTAATCTCTAATTCTAAAATGAAATGGCTCGTCCGTTTATTTTACAATTTTTACATTTGAAATATGTTGTTTAACATGTTGTGATCGCTAAGGAATGTTATCGACGATGTATGTTGTTTGATAATACATCAATTTTACTGATTACTATTAGTAGAGGAAATATAGTGGAGTTATTTAAACATCCACAAGAAATTAAACAAGACACACACACACAAAAGACACTACAAACGAGACGGACGAGCGATTTTATCTTAAAGAAAGTGGAATTTTATTCATTTACTGCTTCATTGATTAGATCAAAAGATCTAATTAAAGTACACAATCCCACTATTTATTTAGCAACTAGTTAAAGTGTTGAGAAGACGGGAGTCCACAATACACGCTAAGCAACAAACTAGGAAAAAAAAAAAGATAAAAAGATAAGGTAACAGCACTTACGGATGCTGGGCAACAACATACTAGAATATCTAAATGACATTAAGAAGCTGATAACCAGGAACCAGTAATAATAAAGCTTGGGATATCTCAAATTTATTCAAGCTGAATTGCTGACTCATAAGCAACTCCAGCCTTCCATATTTTTGGAATAGCATTGTTTGCCACAACCCATGTGAGCCCCGCGCTGCCACTCACTTGAAACCTCAAATTAATTGCTCCTGGTGGTGGATTAGGGATGTCAAATACTGCACCGAAAGCCCTTCTCATCGCAACCCATTCATGACGATCCTTCTGCACCAACAAAAGCATTACATGCGATGGACGGGCCAAAAATCAATTGTTTAGAAGTTAATTTGTAAGTAATTACCCGCCATATTTCAACTGCTAGGACGTCATTTTGGCCACCTACGTACAGCATGGATACGGCCAAGTACTGCGGGTACCTGCTGTTTTCATGGACCTTGAACATGACGTTGTAGCCTCTGAACCGGCAAGAGACTCTCTCGAATTCAACGTCGACGACACCATAAGAATAAAGCTTTTCTGACTTATCTGTAATTGCCATTCTTCCATATGCGCGTGGGCTGAGGATGAAGTCTGTGTCGTCTCCTTCACCATAGTCAGTCACCACCACGGACACCCCATAATCTGTGCAAACTTCTGGTACAGTGCATCTGACCTGAAGTTAATTAATTAACTAATCATTATTAATTGGTGGTACAAAACCAAAAGAATTATTAGTGGTCATAAAATTGTTGACGATGCTTGAAATTATTTAAGCAGTCTTATGAAGAATATGCATGCAACTACATTTATATATATATATATATATATATATATATATATATATATATTTATTTATTTATTTATTTATAAACAATATAATTTGAATAAATAAAGTTTTCAAATTCTTTTCATGCAGAGGCTTAGCCGTCTTAGCAATTCGTTCACTTTACACATTTATTATATAGCTTTACAATAAACTGCAATGATTGAGTGGGTTGAAAGTTAATAACCATTACCTGATAGCAAGTTCCACAACCAGTTCCATTATTCCAAAGCCTCGACACACCGGCCACGTTAGCATCATTTACAGTTCTTCCATATCCACCAAACCCGCAAGCACCAGCTGATGAATCATCAACATGAACATTAGTTAATCTAAAAGATAAACAAATACCAAAACAAAAATTCTCTAAAGCATAATGAAATGAACTATTAGTTCGCGTAAACTTGTGCACGGGTTTAATGTACATAGCTTTATAAAGGTGAGATTTTTACATACTTGGTGTCCCCAAGCCGTCAGGGCTACCATAGTATGTAGCTCTAGAACTTGTGAATGTGTACTGAGAGTAACACAATGCAGGCAAAAGCATCACGACGGAAAGAAGGTAGTATTGACATAACCCCATTTGCAAAATATCAAAATCTTTGTTAGCAGTACGAAGGAGGAAGCTTATGAGATGGGTTGCTAACAAATGTTAATGGCCATATTTATAGTAGAGGCCTTGAGGGCTGCTGCTAAGGGGAAATTGCCACCTCTTTTCTTCCTCTTGGGACCAGAGAGTTAGATTAGATTGATGATGTGTGAATGTAGACCCCATTATTGACCCCTCAAGACCCTTATTTGAAATGAATTGGACTCATTATCATAATTATTAGCAGAAAGTTACAGTTTCCATATAAAGGTTTTTCACTTTACGCCTAACACTTGTCTCTCTGTCATATTTTGGATACTTCCTTTGCCACCCACAGACTTCGGTCGCTGAGAGAGAAAAACTTATTATAAAAACAACCAATAAAATCATAAAATCACCTCCAATGCCATTATTATCAACCGAGTTATTATCAACCGAGTAATTGTTAATTGCTGGTTTGGTTTTGCTTCGTTTAGACGTTCTAATAGCATAAATTATTTATTTATTTATTTTAAAAATTGATTGGAGATAAAAAACTTAAAGCACTAAACACCAATCATTGTTCTTTATCATTATTCGAATTTGGGTGAAAATATCGACAACCAACTGAATTATGCCAAAAGATCTAATAGCACACACCTTGTGACTTGCGTACAAGGGAAAACTTAAGATTTCGCGATTAGAGATTGGCAAAATCTTACACCGGTTTGGGTTCTCATGGGGTTTAAATAATTTTTAGGGAATAGAGTAGGGAATGAGGGAAAAATAATCCTCAAACTCTTAATGGGATGAGATTTGATTTTGTATTCTCCACCCCACCCCCACCTCACTCCCCATTATATATAAATATTTTTTAATATATATTTACTAATTTTTGTTTTATCAAATACAAAGTTGGTTAACAAATTTTCTTTTTTATTTTTACCTAATATAAATAGGTTATAATTAAAAGAAAATCCTATAATATAATTCTTATTCAACTTTAAAATATTATAATGTCTTCTTTTCTTTATGAAGTGGTGCTCTCTTTAAATATTTTTCAGTTTTGATATCAGTTGAAGGTGTTTCAAAATTTTGGAGATTTTTAAAAATAATTTAAATACTTTATAATATGATAATGATTTTATTTAAGTCTCTAATTTTTAATTTACTAAAGTCACGTATTCATACCTATTATGAAATAAATAAATGGGGAATGAGAAAATTATTTCCTATATAGGGATTTTCCTTCCCCATCTCTCTAAATTTATTGGAGAATGAGGTGAGGAATAGAGGCGAGATTTTTAGTAAAATCAAGAATATGGTAGTCCTCTCCACATCCAACTCACCCCATTGCCAACCCTATTCTCGATCATCATGCTAAGTAAATTGTGGAATTAAAACCTATGGAAACTAGCTGGAAATTACTTATTGAGTCAAGAACTGAAGGCTAATAGGGAAACCACACCAAGCAATTGGATTTAGTACGTGATGTACGTGTATCCAAAATGGCGTTTTTTCAAATTGCTTTGTCGAGTCAAAAGCAAATGCTATAGGCTCATAACAACTGGATTAACCCACTTGATCACCATCAGTCTTTTGGTTGTAACGCACTAGTAAACGGGTCAAGCCAGGCAAACGTATTTAGCTATGCTCGAAAATTAGGGACGGAAGCACTCATTAATCATAGTTGAGTTAGCAGTTGTTGCACTGCAAAACACAAAATAAATTTTAAACTTTGTCGTTTTTGACACGTTTGGTGCGATGTAAGATAAAAAAAAAAAGAAAAAAGAAAAACCAAGTGTACTTATTGCACGAGAGAGGAGGCTTGTAGAACAAGTAATAAAGAGTAGTGCTAAAGAACTAGAGAGTTTTCCATTAATAAATGGGAAATTACTATTTATTGGAAGATGGGGTAAGTGAGCTATGCTCCTCGTCATCCATCTGTCGGCCCTAGCCATTCCCTTTTAACTAATTAGCCTGCATAATGTTGTATTCGTGTATGCAAACCAGTGAAACAATGAAAAAGAGTAACGAATGGGACAGCACATACGGCTATTTGACACTTCCCCAAGGCAGTCGAAACTAACCATTTGTGGTGGAATAACTCATTAGAGAAGCTTTTCTTAAACACTTTTTGTGTTCAAATAAATATTCGTAACTGCATCATCGCAAAAATGAGTTCTTTTTATTGTAAGTATCAGTCGAAATGCGGAGAAGACCCCCCTTAGTTTTGAGGAATTCCGATCTCTACAACAAAAATTATACCGGCAGAACCCCAAAGGACGCCTAGACTGAAAATGGTCGCTCGTAAATGGCCACTCGTTAACAGAACAACATCAAGCGCAGGAAGAGTGCCGATTTCTACTTATTTGACAATGCTAATTATTGTCACAATCCATCAATATTTGTGTCGATCCTTAGAATATGACAAATTTTGAAACA